>NW_026990642.1:0-81812 GCF_036250125.1 Pseudopipra pipra | reverse complement strand
TATATATAAAAGGGAAAGGTAGGGGAAGGGGTGGAAAGAATCGTTTAACATATATGCTCGTACATAGTATATATATATTACACTTACTGTTTAGAAAACTTTAAAAACATTATAAATATAAAAACCAATATCCATGACTTTATGAAAGCATATCCCTTAACAGTAAATAATTTATTATATGATAACATCTTGTATTAAACCTAATAGATTAATTCTTAGTTGTTAACTGTTTAAACGTAAAATGCAATTGAAAAGTAAAACTTTTAAATCAAGTAATAATTAAAAATTAATATTTACAGCACGTTAATTACTAATAATAACAATTTTTACCCTTTCTTCCCGATACGAGCACACGCGATCTTATACTACATATGAAAAAATTTTCTGAATAAAACAAATAAATATTGTAACTATATTATACAACCAATTAAACACACAATAGCTTTTAGCGATTAATTATTAATTAACGCTTATTAAAAAAGTACTAATAAAATGCTCTAATACTTTAAAATTAATAAGCAAAAAAGATTGCTTCTACAACAGTAGGTAGAATAAGTTAACAAACTAAAGTCATAGCGACATACTGTACGAAGATAATTCTTATACATCACATAATATATACTATATATATATACAAAGATAAAATAGAATCATTAAGAATCTTAAAGAAATCTAATACCCCCCTACCCCCCCTTCCCCCCCCTACCCCCCCCTACCCCCCCTTCCCCCCCCTACCCCCCCTTCCGCCCCCTACCCCCCCCTTCCCCCCCTTCCCCCCCCTACCCCCCCCTTCCCCCCCTTCCCCCCCCTACCCCCCCCTTCCCCCCCTTCCCCCCCCTACCCCCCCCGTCCCCCCCCTACCCCCCCCGTCCCCCCCCTTCCCCCCCCGTCCCCCCCGTCCCCCCCCGTCCCCCCCGTCCCCCCCGTCCCCCCCCGTCCCCCCCCTGTCCCCCCCCGTCCCCCCTCGCCTTGCCTCCCACCCCCCCTCCGCCACTACTCCCCCCTTCTCCTTCCCCCCCCCCCCCTTCCCCCCCCGTTCCCCCCCGGGCAGGGGGTCCCGGGATGGGAGGAATCGCGGGGCGGATCTCCCCGCTCTGACCCCTCCCACCGCAGGACCCCACTCCCCCGGACGGGGGTCCCCCCGACCGCCCCCCGGGGCGGGGAGTCCCGAGGTGGGAGGGGCCAGAGGGGGGAACTCGCCCCTCCTCCCCTCCCACCCCGGGACCCCCTTTCCCGGAGGGGGCCCCGCCCCCGACCGCCCCCCGGGGGAGGAGTCCCGGGGTGGGAGGGATCAGTGGGAGGAGTTCGCCCCTCTGACCCCTCCCACCGCGGGACCCCACTGCCCTGGAGGGGGTCCCCAGGCCACCCCTCAGGGCGGGGAGTCCCGGGGTGGGAGGGGCCCGACAGGGGGAAAACTCCCCCCTCCCACCCCGGGACCCCCTTCTCCGGAGGGGGCCCCGCCCCCGATCGCCCCCCGAGGGACGGAGTCCCGGGGTGGGAGGGATCAGTGGGAGGAATTCCCCCCTCTGACCCCTCCCACCCGAGGACCCCACTCCTCCGGAGGGGATCCCCCTGCCCCCCTCCCCTGGCCCCTCCTCCTCCCCCCTCCCCGAGCCCCCCCTGCCCCCGCCCACCTCCCCGAGCCCCCTCCTCCGGAGGGGACCCTCATCCCCTGCCCCCCCCGCCTCCCCCTCGTCCCCCCCGAGCCCCCTCCTCCGGAGGGGACCCTCATCCCCTGCCCCCCCCGCCACCCCCTCGTCCCCCCGCCCGCGGAGCCCCCCGTGTGATGTCGGGACGGGCCGGAGCCCCGGCGGTGTCGGGCGGTGCTTGTGAACTGCAGGGGGGACCCGCCGAGCGGGCCCGGCCCCGTGGAAAGGGGGATCCAGGGGGGGCGCCGGCTCCGGCCCTCGCGGCTTTATTAAAGCGGCGCCCCCAAGCCCGCGGCTGCGGGGACACGGCCCGGGGGACAGGGGGACGGACGGGACGGGCGGGGGGGCAAGGACGGAGCGGGGGTGCGGGCAGGTCGGGCTGTGCAGCGGAGCAGCGAGGGGGGAGCAGGGGCAGGCAGGGGGGGCCGGGGGCAGGTGGGGGGGCCGGGCTGTGCAGGAGGGCAGCGACAGCGGCCGGGGAGAGGCGGCGTGCGGGGAGCGGGTGGAGGGTGGGGAGGAAGGGAGGGGACGAAAAAAAGGGGGAAAAGCAAAAGAAAGACAAAAACAAAAGCAAAGAAAAAGGGCCGCGGCAGCGAGAGGCTCCCGCGGCGCTGCTGCCTCCCCGCGCACTGCCCGAGCAAACGGCCGCGGGGGCGAGTTCCGGCGCTTAAATACCCCCGCCCCGACCCGCCCCCTGCCCGTCCCCGCCCCGCGCACCTGGACGGGCCCCGCCTCGCACACCTGTGCGGGCCCCGCTCCGCCCCGGCCCCGCCCCGGCCCCGCCCCGGCCGCGCCGTTTAAAGCCGGCAGAGCCGCGCTCGTCCCGAGTCTGTGGAGGAACCTCGTACCGGGATGCTGCGGGAGCGATCGGCGCGTCGGAAGACCGAGGGTGGCGATGGAGCTCGGCAGGAGGACCGGGACAAGGATCGGGGCCAGGACCGGGACCGCGACCGGAGGAGCGAGGTTGGTTTGGGGCTGGGATGGGGCTCGGCATCCGGACGGGGACCAGGATCGGTGCCGGGCTCATCCCAGCCCGGCCTCGCCGCCTGTGCCCCGGCAACGCGGGCGAGAAGAGCCGCTCCGGGCCGGGCGCTGGGGCCGAGCGCGGCGGGGCCGCTCGGGCCGGGGCTCTGCCGGGGCCCGGTCGGGGGAGAACGGCGGCGCGTTCGTCGTGTCGACGCGGAGCCGGGGCTGGGACCGGCCGGGGCGCGGGGACACGCCGGGCCGGCCCCGGGACCCCCGAGGAGGGGTGCCGCCCGTACCCCCCGCGGGATCGGAGCTTCCCCGCTCGGGCACCCCCGAGGCCACCGCACCCGCTCCCGGGGCGAACATCGCCCGTCTCCCCCTTAAACGCGGCCCCAGGAGGTTCCCACCCCCAGGGCCCCCCGGGAACGAGGGATCTGGGGCCCGCCGGGGCTCCGGCCACGGGCCCGCTCCGGCCGCGGGGAGCTGGGGGCCTGCCGGGGAGGGAAGAACGGCGGCAGCCCTTTCCCCGTTCCTCCCGTGCTCCGGGACCCCGAGCAGAGCTGCTCGTTTGTCCCCGTGTCCCTGTGTCTGTCCTCAGGCGGCCCCAGGAGCTGGCACTGACCGTGCCGCGGGTCGGGCACAGGCTGCTCCCAGCTCTGCCTGCGGAACTTCGGCAATTACCGACAGCAGTTCTTTGCCCTGCCATCCAGAAGGTGCGGCTCATCTGACACCAGCCAGGTGAGACCTGAGGCTCTCCTTCCTCTCCCCCGCTTTCTCGGCAACTCGCACCCTCCCGGGGCAAACCCTCTGGTTTTCAAAATCCCGTTGAAACATTTCCTCTTGATTTGCAGACGGGGAAGGCCCTGCCTGGGAGGGAAACGGCTACAGGGGAGGAAACCAAGAAATGCTCCAACCGGATGGTGCTGCGCGAGTCAAAAGAGGGGCAAGACCGCGGGCAAATACAGTCAGGAAATGAGCTTTTATTCAATCTCTGCAGGAGCCCTTCGCAGCCACGGGCCGGAGGGAGCGCGGCCGGCTGGGCTGTGCCCGGCTGGGGACGGGCACCAATTCATCGCTGCCCTGCTCAGGGAGGTTTTCCGGCCCCGTCCGGGCTTCACCCAACGGCTGCAAAGGTGCTCGTGCGGCATCCGAGCTCATTTCCAGGGATAAAGGAGCCAAACGAGTCCGGAGGGATTCCTCGCTCCGAGGCAAAGGCGTTTGGTCGAGTGTCGCCGCCTGGTCCCGCCTGCGGGGGAGCGTCTCCTCCAGGTGAGCCTTCGGAACCCAAAATGCCGGGGGGGCTCAGGTCGGGGCCGCTTTTCGGGCCCGGAGTTGGACGGAGCCCTCGGCGGCTCCCGCTTCCCGCCAGGAACGTTCTCGGGGCTCCCTGGGCAGTCCCAGCTGGGCAGGGAACGCGGGCCGGGAGGAGGTCGGAGCGACAGACAGCGACCCAGCCCTGCTTGGGCTTCCTATTGCCAGGGGATGGAGGAGCTGTGCCCTGGAGCTGTGCCCTACAGCCCCCGTGGGGTGGGCACGGGGAAAGGGCTGCCCGCGGCTCCTCAGCCGGGCGCTGCTCTGAACGGGCCCCCTGAGATGCCTCACCCTGGACACGCCCCAGCGCCAGCCCCAAAGGACCCAAAGAATCCAGCTGGCACTCGGCAGTGTCGGCACGGCGGGGCTGCAGAGCAGCGCGGGCAGCCATTCCCAGGGCCCACCTCCCAGAGCTCCCCCGCGCCCCCCACGGGTGTCCCGCCCGCCCCAAATCCCTGCCCTTCCAGCCGGAGGCCAGCAGCCAGCAGCAGCCTTAAAGCCAGGGCCATGTGCCCTCAGCGGCACTAAATCCCGAGCAAGAGCCCTCGGAGATGCCTGAAAAGAAAAGAGGGTGCTTGGAGAAAGTTGGGCTTGGATGCAATTCGCAGTTTTTCGGGGACCCAACCGCACCTGCAGAACCCGTGGACAGCTGGAACAGGTGGGTCAGAGCCGAGGTGCCCTGAAGGCAGGGCTGTGCATCCCTTTCCTCGGGGAAAAGAACTCCCCGGGGCCGCTCCCGAGGCTCGGAAGGGACAGCGGCTTCCCGCCCGGACAGACGTCCTCGCCCGTGCTCAGGGGCTGCCTCGCCCCGGGCCGGGAGCGCGTCCGGCCCCCGCCTTCTCCTGGGCCAACACATCCCCTGGAGCCCGGCCCGGGGCGGAAAACCGGCCCAATTCCAGGGAACTCGCTCAAGTCCCCCCAGGGACACCAGCGGGGCTGGGGGAGGAGGGTTATAAACAGCAAAGTCTGTGGAATATCAACCTGTCCTTGTCCCGATCCCGCTGAGCAAACCTGGAACCGTGGCTGCTTCCTGGCAAACCTGGCGTTAGAGCGGCAGCTCTGCGGGGGAACAGCCGGGCTCCAGGAGGCACTGGGAGGCTGTTCCAGCAGGAATTCGGCAAGGAATTGCGGGCTGTAGGTAGAATTCATCCAAACCTGCAAAGCTGAGACCGGCACCCAAACCTGGGCCCCCTGCAGAGAACAATCTTTGTGCTGCCGTGTCGGCCAAAGCCGCTGCCCAACAGTCCCCTCGTTTGACTTTCTAGGTGAATTGTGCACAAGCCAGTCCCCCATTCCCTATCCAGGCTGGGAGTGCTCGTGCCCTTGGCACAGATGGCTCTGGCTGGGCAGGAACTGAGAGCAGGACGTGGGGCAGAGTGGATCAGCTGCCCAGGGAACATCCAGGAGATGAAGCTACGGGATCCTCATTCCAATCAAGGGAACACATTCTGTCTCTGGCAGAAGCCGGGAGCCAAAGCAGATCCCGCCTGGCCAGGCTGGGGGGCAGCAGTTGGATCCACTCTGGGGGAAAGCCCCTGTGCCTGCCAGGAGCTCTGACTCTGTTTGTCCTGCCAGCTCTGACCAGTGTCAGGGCCACTGGGAGGGATTCAGAATCCACAGAAATCCCAAATCCTACTGAGGGACTCAATCAAAGGAAGAAAGTAATTTTTGTCATAAAAAGATTAAAAAAACTGTTAAAAATTCTAGGACAGCAATCCTGGGATTCTCAGGAAACTTAGTAGTGCTCTTGGTTCCATTTCAATGGATCTTTAGTCCGTCAATGAGCAGCTTGGAGAACTTCCCCTGGGATTTAGAGGCTGAGCAGGGTTTGCTTTGGATTGCCTGGCACCTCTGGCCCCAGCTGGTGCAAACACAACTTGGGCCAATGTGGTTAAACACACTTTCCTACAAAAACAGTTGCTGTATCCCCTAGAAACTACCCCAAGTTTGCAGACAAAACCTTCATCTCTGTCCCTCCTCAGTTATCCCAGGTTTTCCAAGCTGGTGCAAACACAACTTGGGCCAATGTGGTTAAACACACTTTCCTACAAAAACAGTTGCTGTATCCCCTAGAAATAAGCCTAAGTCTGCAGCTAAAACCTTCATCTCGGTCCCTCCTCAGTTATCCCAGGTTTTCCTGGCTGGGAGCTGCAAGGAGGCTGTAAATTGAAAGGCAGAAAGAGAAGATCTGTCAGCAAAAGGCACAAAGAAGGGGACAGGTTTCAAAAAACATTTCTGCAATCTAATGAATAACTCTTTCCAGTTTCCCAGGGAGAAGAACAGGAACTCACAGCCACCAAGGCCTGACAGTCCCCTGCAGCCAGAGCTCAGCACACACCCAGAGAGGCAATTCCAGCATCTAAAAGAAAAAAAAGAAGAAAAAAGTGATTTATTTTGTTTTCAAGTTATTTTAAGTTGTTCCAAGCAAAGCAAGCCTTGCTCTGGTTTCAGTTGGGTGAACAGGGAGCGCTGGGCACAGGGCACGTCATTAATGCCCAGGGGATGGGGCTTTGTGGGGGAGGGAAGAGCAGCTGATGGAGTTGCCCAGTCCAATTCCTGCCCCAGGCCTGACTGGCCCAGGACAAACCCTCTGGCAGGCAGTGGTTTTGTTCCCTCTCATGGTCAGTGCCCAGTGTGTCCCTGTGGGCAGTGCCAGGCTGGGGACAGGCACACGCAGCTGGCAGCACTCTCTGCCCCAAACAGCCTCGGGGGGCAGCGCAGCCCCGGGGATCGAGGGGGGCTGGAGGCGGCCCAGGAAAGGACCCCCCGCTCCCCCCGGGGCAGCTCCACAGCCCCCCTGCCCTCTCTGCCACGGGGGCCCCGCTGCTCCCCCGGCTGGCACAGAGCCCCCTGCCCATGGCTGGCAAATCAGGGCCAGGGCTCGGCCTCGCTGCAGCCGCCCCACACAGGAGCAACTCAGGGATCAGCCCAACATTTCCCTGCTTGGCCACTGCAGAGACCCTCAGTTCACCTCAACAGGTTCCTTCTCTTCCCAGCAGGTTACCTGAACTTTAACACCCACAACTGTCTGTCTGTCACCACTCATCACATCAGGTTACCTCAGTGTGTTCATTCCCTGCCCTGCAGAGAATGAAGCTCCTTTTTAACCCCCAAACTTTCCCCTTCCAGCCCACTCCTGATTACCTCTTTTTGAACACAAAATTGAGTCATTCTCTCCCTGAGTTTACCTACCTTTTAAATCCCAGAGTCTTCCCTACCTGCACACTCCTGATTACCTCTTTAGGACCTCCAAATATTCATGCTCTGCCCTGCAGATTTGCTCAAGTGGGACCCCCAAAATTTCCCTACCTCTCCACAGCTGATCACCTCATGTATACCTAAATATGTTCATGCTCTACCCTACAGACCACCTCAAGTTTACTCTCAAAACTTCCCCCACCTGCTCACCACTGACTACCTCCTTTTGACCTCCAAATATTCATTCTCCACCCTGGAGGGTTTCTCTAGTTTTACCTGTCCACTGATGACTGCCTTAGTTTATCCCAAAATGTTCATTCTCTCTGCCAGACACTACCACACATTTTACCCCCAGAACCTTCCCTGGGCCCACTGTGGTGTCCACTCCTGATTGCCTCCTCTGCACCTCTCAGGATTCATTCTGGACCCTGGAGATTACCTCAGAGATTTCTGCCCTGAATCTCCCCACCTGGCCACCACTGATTACCTCAGTTGACCTCCTGATGTCCTTTCTCTCCCCTGGAGATAACCTCCTTAAAAACCCCCCAAGTTTTAACTCAAAATATTCCTTCTGTCCCCTGGACATTACCTCAAGTTTTACCCCTGTAATTTTCCCCATATGTCCACAACTGATTACCCCAGTTTACCTCAGGATGTACATTCTCTGCTCCACGTGACCTCAACGTTTACAAACACAAATTTTCCCTCCTTGCCCATCACTGACTGCCTCACTTTACCCCAAGGTATTCATTCTCTCTGCTACAGATTTTACTCCCAAAATTCTCCTTACCTACCCACATGTAATCAGCTCCTCTGTACAAATACATGTTCATTCTCTACCCTGTGGGCTACCCCAAGTTTACCCTAAAACACTTCCCAACTGTCCACCACTGAGTACCTCATTTATCCTTCAAAATATTCATTCTCTGCCCTGGACATTCCCTCAAGTTTTACCCCCAAAGGTTTCCCCTCCTGCCCACCCCTGACTGCCTCAGTGTCCATCAGGAGGTACATCCTCTCTGCTACAGGTGACCTCACTCTGGACCCACTGCATTTTCCCGACCTCTCCACATCTCAGCAACTCACTTCTACATCAAGATGTTCATTCTCTACCCAGCACACCACCTCCAGTTTACTCTCAACACTTTCCCCACCTCTCCACCACCCAGGAACTCATTTTCACCTCAGAAGATTCACTCTCTGCCCTGCAGATTCCCACAAGTTTTACCCCCCACATTTTCCCTGCAGGTCCGCAAGGTTTACCCCAGTTTACCCCAGGAGGTGCATTCTCTCTTCTCCACAAGACCTCTGATTTTACAAACACAAATTTTCCCTCCCTGCCCACCACTGACTGCCTCACTGGACCTCAAAAGCCTCATTTTCTCCCCTAGGTGACATCCACACTTACCCTCACAGTTTTCCCTGCTTGCAAACTACTTATTACCTCATTTTTACCTCCAAACATTCATCCTCTGCCACACAGATGACCTCAAAGTTTCCCCCAAAACCTCCTCACCTGTCCACTACTGTTTGCCCCAGTTTACCCCAGGAGGTGCATTCTCTCTCCTCCACATTACCTCAGGTTTGACAAACAAAGATTTCCCTCCCTGCCCACTGCTGACTGCCTCACCTTACCCCAAAAGATTCATTCTCTCTGGGACAGATTGCCCCACATTTTACTCCCAACATCTGCCTTACCTGTCCACGTCTGACCAGCTCCTTTGTACCTACAGAGGGTCATTCTGCACCCCACACACACCTCAGGCTTATCTCAAACCTCTCCCCACCTGTCTGCCACCCAGTGCCTCATCTTTACCTCAACAGGTTCCTTCTCTTCACAGCAGATTACCTGAACTTTAACACCCACAATTGTCTGTGTCTCTCACCACTCATCACCTCAGGTTACCTCAGTGTGTTCATTCCCTGCCCTGCAGAGAATGAACCTCCTTTTTAACCCCCAAACTTTCCCCTTCCAGCCCACTCCTGATTACCTCTTTTTGAACACAAGAGTCATTCTCTCCCCAGAGTCTTCCCTACTGCACACTCCTGATTGCCTCTTTTGGACCTCCAAATATTCATTCTCTGCCCTGCAGCTTTGCTCAAGTTTCACCCTCAGAAATTCCTCTGCCTGTCCCCCTACTGACTGCCTCACTTTGTGGGGGTCAAATCTGTGGCAATGTGCAGCAGAGAGAAGGAATATTTTGCAACAATTTTCCCTACAAGTCCACCACTGAGTACCTCATGTTCATCTCTCAATATTCATTCTCTACCGTGCAGATTACCTCAGATATTTCCCTCCCAATTTTCCCCATATGTCCACAACTGATTACCCCAGTTTACCTCAGGATGTACATTCTCTCTGCTCCACGTGACCTCAAATTTTACAAACAGAATTTTTCCCTACCTGCCCAACACTGACTGCCTCACTTCACACCAAGATATTCATTCTCTCTGCTACAGATTGCCCAGATTTTACTCCCAAAATTCTCCTTACCTACCCACATGTAATCAGCTCCTCGGTACAAATACATGTTCATTCTCTACCCTGTGGGCTACCCCAAGTTTACCCTAAAACACTCCCCAGCTGTCCACCACTGAGTACCTCATTTATCCTTCAAAATATTCACTCTCTGCCCTGGACGTTCCCTCAAGTTTTAACCCCAAAGGTTTCCCCCCCTCCTGCCCACCCCTGACTGTCTCAGTGTCCATCAGGAGGTACATCCTCTCTGCTACAGGTGACCTGAAATTTTACAAACACAAATTTTCCCGACCTGCCCACCACTCACTGCCTCACTTTACCTCTAAATGGTCCTTCTGTCCTCTACAGATGAGATCAAGTCTTACCCCCAACATTTCCCTTCCTCTACATCACCAATTATCTCTTCCTGACACCCCAAATTTCCATTCCATCCCTACACATTCCCTGAGTGTTTCCCTCCCAAGCATCCTTCCCTTCTTCCCTGTCTAATAACTCACACTCCAGCCCCAGGCTCTCCACTCCCCCCTCAGTGGGACCCCTCCAAAATGCCACCTCCCTCCCCTCTGCAGCACCTCACCTTTTCCTACACAAACAGTTGCTGGGTCCCCTCAAAATTACATTTCTGCAATCTAATGAATAACTCTTTCCAGTTTCCCAGGGAGAAGAACAGGAACTCACAGCCACCAAGGCCTGACAGTCCCCTGCAGCCAGAGCTCAGCACACACCCAGAGAGGCAATTCCAGCATCTAAAAGAAAAAAAAGAAGAAAAAAGTGATTTATTTTGGTTTCAAGTTATTTTAAGTTGTTCCAAGCAAAGCAAGCCTTGCTCTGGTTTCAGTTGGGTGAACAGGGAGCGCTGGGCACAGGGCACGTCATTAATGCCCAGGGGATGGGGCTTTGTGGGGGAGGGAAGAGCAGCTGATGGAGTTGCCCAGTCCAATTCCTGCCCCAGGCCTGACTGGCCCAGGACAAACCCTCTGGCAGGCAGTGGTTTTGTTCCCTCTCATGGTCAGTGCCCAGTGTGTCCCTGTGGGCAGTGCCAGGCTGGGGACAGGCACACGCAGCTGGCAGCACTCTCTGCTCCAAAGACACTTCTGGCCTCCTTGGCAAACTGCCTCTGACACTTGGTTTTCTTCAGGAGAAATTAAGGAATTGCTCATGGCAGTTTGGAGATGAAGTTATCCCAAAGGGAAGGAAAGAACAAATATTCCTGTCAGAGCCCTTGGGATCTGCTGGGCTGAATTGGGAAGGGCCCATTATCTGCAGAGCAAATACAGGACAACCTCAAACACAAAGCCCAGCCTGTCCAGTGGGGTGTGAAAGCACCACTGGGACAAACCTCCACTCTCCTGATTCTTTTCAGGGACTGCTCCAATCCAGCTCTGAAGCTGCCAAGCCCAAACTGTCCCCAGTGCTCTGGAACAACAGGATCTTCTCAGGGATGATGCATTGGAAGCACAGTCCCAGCAAACACTCCCAGACACACAGAGGCACAACTGGAGCTCATGGCTGGGGCTGGGAAGGGCTGCAAGGAGGACACAACTCCCAGGTAGGGCAGCCTCGGCAGCAACAGCAGCAAATTCCCAGCTTGGATGGCAAAGCAGAGAGACAAAGGCTGGCAATGCCCATGGCATTGGTAGCTTTCCCTTCTGCTCCCTGTGGGGCCACAGCCCGGGAGGAAATCTCCAAGGGGGACAGAAGACCTCAGGAGGCAACAAAAGACAGCAGCGTCTGTTGCCCTGGTCCTGTTCCAACTCAGCCTGCGGGCCCAAACCTTCCCCCTCCAGGGAAACACTGACCTTCCCGGTGTCAGGCTGGAACACAGCCCTCATTCTCACCTTCCACACGCTCCCAGGCTCACCTCAAATTCAGGACAAGGGGCCAAAGGCCCCTCGGGCCGGGGCTCTCTCTGTCTCTGCGGGCTCAGGGACTGCAGCCACCAGGGCCCTCCAGCACGGACAGCCTGGACCCAGAGCAGATCCCTGGGCATTAGCAGCGTCCTGGGCATCCCTGGAGACAGAAACCATCAGCCTCTGGGATAGCACTTCATTGCCAGCACACACAGCCTGCCAAATTTAGGGGGGCAGCTCTCGGACCACAAAGCCCAGTCTGACCCAGTTCTCCTGGGCACCAACACGGACTCCACAAACCCACCAGAATGAGAATGTTCTGCTGCTTTGACAAACTTCAGCCCAGCTTTGCAAACCTCAGTCCCTGCAGCTCCTGCTCTCCAGAGCCCCGTTCAGGGCTGGCTCCAGTTCCCTGGAGAACCTGCCCCAGCCCCACTCTGGGCCAGCCTGAGCAGAAGCCACTGGACTGCACAAGGAAGAACCCTCCCCTGGCTGCTGCAGCTGGAGGGAGATCCAGCTCCCAATGGAATCCTGGCAACAGCCTCCCAGAGGGTCTCTCCACAGCCCTTGGCAGTGGCTCAGAATGGCAGCAGCTCCAGTGCCAGCTGGGTCCCTGCACGAGTCCTTGTCCCAGCCCTGCCACACGGACACACACGGGAGACACCCACGGGCACACAGGCCTTGCCTGCACAATTCCTCACCCACAGCTGAGGGAAAGCCACACAATAGTAAGAAATACCCTGGGCTGAAAGCACTCATCACTCCAGTCCATCAGGACTTGGAGGCAGTTGGGGAGGCAACAGACCCAAATTCTAATCCTACCTCTACATTTCTAACAGGTTCTCTTAGAAAGATCCTGGACAGGAACTCGGACAACAGAACCCAAACACTGCACAAGTAATAGCAGAAGGTTTGCCAGGAAGAACAGAAGTTCCTTGTTTTCCTTAACGCTCTGGGACTGTAGGACCCAATCTTTGCAACCAAGGGACACCAGAGATGTGATTAATACTTAAACCTCTCCACCATGGTTCTGTCTCAGAGAACTGGGCCAGCCCTGAGCTACTCCCAGGTGCCTGCAGTGCTTTGGGGAGGGGCAGGACAATGTCCCACTTCTGCTTGGAAACATTCCAGATGAGGAAAAGCCACTTCCCTTCTCTCTCTCTGACCCAGAACCAGAACAGTCCTGTGGGACAACACGGACTATGCACGGATGGCCCGAGTCAGTGGGGGGAAAAAAACCTAAACAAACCAAACCACCCCAAATTTCAAGATAAAAACAGGCTGCTTCCTTAATAGGAACACACCAAACTCATTGAAGCCAGAGAGAAAATTACAAACAAACAAACAAACAAAAGACCCAAAGAGATACTTTGCATTGATCATTCCGAAGGAAATTCTCCACAGATCAGAAGCAAGTACCAATACTTTGTCCTCTATTGAAAATTAATGACTTGAGGGGCTGGACATGTCCAGTGAGGGTTCAGGGCTCTGGTGGGTCCTTTATGGCTGATCCCGACCGGCCCAGGCCAAACCCAACCACCCCCATCCCTGCTCCATCCCAAACCTGGGGGCAACATTCAGACAGTTTGGAAACACTGCCCTTCCCTGCTACTCCGTCCTTCCTTACATATCCAGTGCTCAGGGAGCAAATGCCAACAGCAGGAGGAGAGAAACGTGTCCCTCTGACTTACCCCACCCCACGGGCAGCACCAGGAGCCCCCAGCCCGGCCGGCGGGGCTGCAGCCTCTTGCCTTTGGCTGCTCCCAGCCCAGGGCACTTGGCAGAGCTGGGCTGGAGCAGGGCTTTGGCCTGGCCTGGAAGAGAGGAGAACAAGGCAATTAAGGGCACTGGGCAAGTCAAAGGCTCCTGCCCTTCACCCTTCTCTTCAATTGCTCACTAGAGAGTTTTAGCCATGAAAAATCCAGGGGGGACAACAAATAAAATGGGACCTTTTCCACCATTTTTATTCCTCTCTACTTCAGGCACTAAAAGGAGGCTCATCTTTCTTACTGCATTCCTTGCCCCATTTGAACAGAACCCTTTTCATTCCAAACCTCCCATGGGAGTCAGTCAATCCTCTGCCATTGGACTTTGGGCAAAGGAAGAGACACCTGGGACAATGGAGCCCAGGAAATGAGGGAGAGAAACCTGACAGGGAAAGGATTCAAGGCACTCCAGAACTCAGAAATATGTTCATGCCTTGCCAGCCCACCCCCATTCTGTGCCACCCACCTGAGCTGGGCAGGTGAGGCCAAGGCTCCCCTTCCTGCTGCCAGTCACTGTCCCACCACATGGATCCCCATGCTGGGCAGCACTTGGAAAAACTTGGGAAAGACAAAAGGGAAATGGCACAGTCTGTCAGAAAACATGTCTGTGAACAAACCTTCTGCACAAATGTAATCCCATCCCTCTGCTCCAATAAACCCAGGGCAGGCAGGTCTCTCCAGCCCAGGGAGAACAGGAAGGAGAACTGCAGGAACACAGGCAGGCACAGGCAGCTCTGGGCACTGATTCCCTGCAGACCTCTCTGCACTTGGGGCTCTTGGCACTTCATTTATAAAGAATGGGGGGCAGCAGCCCAGGAATGCCCCTCAAAAACACAGAGAGAGAACAGGAACAGGGGTTGTTTGGGAACAGGCTGTGTGTCCAGCAGGGATGGGAACTGGAAACACGGGAGGCTGGAGGAAGGCAGGGGGTGAGCACGGGCCTGCCTTGGATGGATCCTTTTTCCCTTTGCTCAGGAGCCTCAGCTCCACCCTGTCTGAGAGCACCAGGGAACTGCTGCAGGGGAAGAGTTCATTTAGGCACAAGCCAGTGATGCAGCCACCGGGGCAGGGCAAGAGGGGAGAGGAACTGACACAAAAATGACACAATCACCACTGAAAGGGACTTTATTGAGCTGCAACACAAACACATTCACAGCCCGCCAGGGCAAGAGGTGCCCCCAGGACCACCAACACAGCAGCTGGGCTGGCAGGAACACCCTCTTCTCAAGTTATGGAGCCAAGGGCTCACAGTTGGGATCCACTCTAAAGATGCACTCAGGCATCAGGGCCAAGTCCTGCCCAGTCACTGCAGACAGTTCAGCCCCAGCAGCAGTGGCATTTTCTGCCTCTCCCTCCAACATTATTTGGGACCCAACAGCTCAAGGCTGTGGAATTTCAGCTTCATAAATGTTTTATAAAGTTGTACTTCCTGAGAACTGGTGCATTTTTGAGTCTTCCTGACTCTTCCAGGGCTGCACTTGCCAGGATCCTTTGGGCCTGGTGTTTTGCTGACAGGCAGGGCACTCCAGAAAACAACTCCTCACCAGTCATGGAATAACAGGAACAGCTAGAATCAGAGTGGGGAAAGGAATTCTGTTATCCTGATGATGTTGGGCTGCAGGACACAGGCAGCAGGTACCCAACAGTTGGACCGATATTCGCCTCGGGAGGATGGTGCCAAACTGTGCCATCCCCTGCCCCAGCTGATCCCTTTGCTCTTTTGGCAGCACTTCCCAGAACAGCCCAGCAGGCAGAGGCCAGGGGACGGCCCTGCTGCTGTGACACTGGGGCTGGGACTGGCACCGCTCACACAGGGGGACAACGATGCCAGGGAGACCCCCCGGACCCAGCACCGTAAGGGAAACTACAGCACTGCATGGCAACAGTGCTCCCAGCCCCTGGAATCACATCCATCCAATCCCACTGAGGGCACCAACAGCCGCCCGCACAATGAGCCCGACAGACCCCGGCCCTGCCAGAGAGTCCCCCCGGGCACAAAGGGACACTGACCCCTGGGCAAGGGCCATTTGCTTCCCACGTCACCTTGTCCTGGGGTCCTGGTTTGGAGCTGCTTTTCCATCTCCATCCAAATCAAACCAAGGCACCCGACCCAGGCACCTTTTCCAGGGAACTGCCCGGGCCAACAGCATCGCCCAGAGGGACCACAAGGGCTGTGAGGATGGCCAGGATCCACAGGTTCTGTAAGATATCAAGCTAAAACATGGCAATATCATTCCCTCCACTAACATTTATTCACAGGAACATATTCCCATTTTCCTTGTCTGCATTTAATCACTAATTCCGTGAGGGTGGCACTTGGGAGCCAAGTAGCCAAACCACTGCCAACTGACCCCAAATCCCTACAAACCTGACACTGCCCTAGTTCTTCCTGTTTCATTCCCACAGGTACAGTGTCTCACTCAGCACATGGACTACTTTTGCCTCCCCCCTTTGTGACTTCAAACTCCCTCTGGCACGGGTTATAAGCTCCTGCTTTCCAAAAGTGCTTCCCACTGACAGATGTGGCTGACCCAGCAGTGAGCCATGCATGCTCCCTCTCTGCTCCCAGCACTTGCTCTGGGGCTTTTCCCCATTTCCCCAGTGATTTGTGCTCACTGTCCAGGGGATCTACACTTGTTGCTTCAACCACAGGGCCGGTGGCAACTCCCTCCCGAGGCCTCGCTCCTGCCCCGACCCCTGCTCTGGCTCTGCCTTGGATCCACCATCTCCATTCCATGGGGCTGCCTTCCTGAGCAGGGCCTGGCCTGGGCATCCTGGAGGAGCTTTTTACCCAAGGCCTTAGGGGGATTTCAGGCCCTCTTAGCATTTGTTAAGTTCCCACTAAAGCCCAAGAACATACTCAGAGCCGCTTCTCCAACAGGGTCTATCTTGGGCTGGCTTCCAGTAACTTCCTATTCCCAAATCCTAAGGGCACTTCCTTCCTACCTGTAACAGTTCATTAGGATACATGCCCAGAATAAAGACAAGTGCCACAAGCATTCAAACACACAAGGTACCTTTATTACAGTGAGAATAATAATAATAATAAACTTAGCAAAGAGAATCAAAAGTTAAAAAAGGATACAAATGAACTGCCTTATTGTGTGGCATTAAAACAAATACTAAGAACAGCATTCAATACAGTATAATCTTAACTAGTAAAAAGGGAGTCAAAGGGATACCAAAAAGGATCATAACACAATCTTATGGATAACTATTAACACGATATTTGGTTAGTAATAGGGGAAATTAAAGGGAAAATATTATGAATACTAAATAAAGGGTATTAAAGGAACACTAAAGGATATTTAAAGTCTTCTTTCTCGATTGCCTCCTCTCACTAACCTGTGCCCACCCCCACAGCCAGGCAGGGCTGTCAGGATCTGCAGCAGCTGGTCGGTGCCCATCCCTTAGCGGGCGTCCCCGCGGAGCAACACAGGCTTGGTGGCAGGATGAGGATCGCTCAGCTCAGCAGTCCTGACAGCCCATTTGATCAGCTCCACATTACACCACGTAGGGCCAGGACGCAGTGTAAGGGGAGGCCTGACTGGCAGCCAAACCCCGCCTGATCATTGCCTGGTGGCAACAGTCTGGGCCTGCCCTACTTGTAGGGCAAGGGGCCAGCAACCCCTGCCCACATCATCTTCCTCTCACCATCATCTTTCTCACCCCTAGGTATGACCTCTCCCATGGTGTTTCAAAGGTACATGTACCTACCTTGCAAGATGTAGCAGAACCAAGGAAGAACTCAGCTCTGATAACAGGGGATATCAGGCTGACTTGCTGAAAAGCACAATGGACCTTACAATTAGCTTGTGCCATCAAGTTACATTGTACCACACTCCAGCTGGTTTCACAACCTAATATGATTTCTTTCTCACGCCTCTATGCTCCATTGATCATCTAATTCAAAAGTACCCCCCTTACATTACCCTACTTCTGCCAGAGGCTCCAATTGGCATCATTAGCACTGGCAGGAACCTTCCGTTCCCCCTCTGGAGCTCGTATTGGCCACAGGTCTGGAGCCTGTTGAATTGCTCCCTGAGCTGTTTCCAACCCTCCCTGCTGCTCATTTCCCACTCAAACTCACACTTCTGCCCTGGGACTTTATGGCCCAGGCCAAGGATTGGTCCCAAAGGAGGACCTTGTTGTCACCAAAAGCCAAACCAACCAATAAACTGCTGGGCTTCCACCTTGCTCTGGGGGTGACCAAGCCTGAAGTCTCCTGCCTAGTCCTGGGCAACAGTTCCTGGGGACCACAACACCTCTGAGTTCCTAAAACTATCACAGGTTGGGCAGGTGCTTGAATTCTGTCTGGATTAACTCCCCCCTTCCTTTCCATGTGCTGCCCTACTCATTCTAATGGTGCTTGTACTCCCTGAACCATTCCCTCACCCATCCAACCATCCCTTGTGCCCTCTCTGGCAAGGACAGTGGGTCCAGGTGTTCTGCCACGCTCCCAGGGCAGAGGGTGGGACTGTGGAGCCACCCTCGAGGGGGGAAACGTGCCCTGCCTGCCCTGCCCAGGGAAAGGGAACTGCCCCCAGTGTTCCCCAGCACAAGGCACCCTTGGGAATATCCACTGCAATGGGACACTCAGGGACAGCAACAAGCACTGCACAAGGCTGCTCTGGCACAGGACCAATTTTAAGCTCAGCTTTTCTCTGGACCACTGCACTTTGTTTCCCACCTCATCCTGCAGTCAGAACTTGCTGTCCTTGCAACTTTTTAGGGTGACCATAAATTACAGAGACCTCTGCTCCAGCATCCACAAGGGCCTGAACCATCTGACAGGATCCATTTTTCCAGGGAATTCAAAGCTCCACCTGAGGACCAGGGTCTTTTCTCGCCCACCCCTGTGCTGCAGCTTGGCTTCCATCTCACTCTGCTTTCAGTTCTCTCCATGGTTGAACATTGGCAGCCCTGGCCCTGGGCGGAGCTCGGCATCCTGATCCCATCCCTCCTGGCCCCGGAACCGCTGGCTCAGCAATGGGGGGCCCTCCATTGCCAAGGGCACAGTCCCGTCGGGGCTCACGGGGGGAGCAGGAGGTCGAAGGCTCCATCCCTGCTGCTACAACCTTCCACCACTACAGCCAACAGAGGGGCCTCTCCAGCCCTGCCTCCCAAGGCATCCTGAACAAACCCATCCCAACTCCACAGGACAAACTGCTCCCTTTCTGCACAGTCCAGGCTACTCTCAGGAATGCCTGAATCCATTACAGGGACCTTGCTTTGAGCTCCCCAGGGCCGGGCACCCCGAGGATCTCCCCGAATAATCCTTTCGGTGCGCGCTGGAGTCCTCGGGGTGCCCCAACCCGGGGGGCACCAACAGCACTGTCCCTCCAGGGGGCCAATTTGGTCTCAAGCTTGCCATGGACAGCCCAAAAGGCATTTCAAGAGGCCTTCTTTGGAACCCACCAACGGGGACGGGAAGGAAGCCACAAGAAGGCCTCATTTCTAAAGGCAGGGGGTCTTGCCTGTGTCCCAGACTGGTCCGGGGATCTGAGGCCCTTCCCGAGAAAATCTCGGTGCCGGCGTGAAGGGCCAGAGATCCCTTGGAGCCACGGGAGAGCAGGCACAGAGTCCCTCCTGCAGGGCCAATTCTGCTGCCTCAACTCAGCTCTTCAAAGAAGCCTCTAAGACTCAGCTGGTGAGTTTCAGAAGCCAGGCATTCCTTGCTTACAACACCCTGCCATGATCCCAGCCCCACGGGTGCCCTAGCAATCAGCTCCCAAAGGGCACACACAGGTATCTCTACTACAGCTGCTGGGAGGGGTCAGCATTACAGGAGGATTCATTTTCCTTCCCTGCATTCCTGTTCCACAATCAGGACATTTTCCAACACTTATCACCATACACACCTACCCTTAGAAGGTTTCCAAGGGGCTTCACTAAGGGCCTTCCCAGGTCTGCTCTGTCTGGAGCCCTCAAAGTCCTCAGTGCCTGTCTTAGGAACCTCAACACAACTCACCTGCTTACACAGCAACTTGCTGCTGCTTGGCTGCTGCCTCACTTTAATTCTTTCTTCACCTCCCTTGGTTGGTCCCTTTCAATCTCTTGGCTCAGCTCTGTGCAGTTTCCAGGCTACATCCCACTGCAAAAAGGATCAGCTCTTGTTACATCTCAACATGCACATATCATTCCCACTTTATACTTGACCCTAAGGATCCACTTTGTTCTGCTCACCAATCAAAAGGAGCTTTCTGAACTCAAGAAAAAGAGACCCCAGGTCCTTTTTCTGCAACTTCAGCTGCTATCAATGTGACCCAGAAGACCTGGAAAGGCCCTTCCCACTTCACCTGCAGGGCTGGCAGTGCCACCACTGGACACGGACCCACTGGCTGGGCAGGAACGGAGGGGCTGGGGCATCCAATCCATCGGCCCAGGTGGCACCAGGAGTTCCTGGAGTTCCTGCAGGGGAGAGCCTCAAGACAACAAAGGATTATGGAGATCATTTTAAACTTTAATACGTATATCTCCTGGAATATGGGGACTTTGACAAGGCCTAATGGGGCAACAAAGACACACGCAAGGCTATCTATTAAAAGCATCTACTAGCACTCAAAAGCTATCACTATCCTTCTTTCACGGGCAACTCAGCAAACTCTGTTTGCCAAGAGCCTCCAGGAGGATTTTCAGCTTTTTGGGCTCTCTTTTAACTATTTTTATCGTCACTGTAGCTAGGATTGTCACCTGCCCTACAGGGGGAACAGCCCACACAGTTCACTTGCAGGGATGCCATTAACTCAAAGTCCCTTCTCAGGGGGGTCACTGCACACCTTGTCCAGTTTGTTTGCCCTCCCCACCAAAGATGCTTCCAACAGTTCTGAGACATCTGGCAGACCCAGAGCTCACCTCAGGGAATGCTTCAGCTGCTTAAAGGCTGCCCTTGCACCATCTAGCCAAGGCAGCAAATGCTTACAGGCTGTTTGAGAAGTTGGCATAACAGTCTTACCACATATCCAGAGGGAGCAATCCAGAGCCCAGCCTGTCCTACCATTCCCAGCAAGGCAGTTCATGGGCTGTCTGGGGCTCAGGAGGAGTCATGGGGCTTCTTTTCTTCCTTCCTGCTTTCCAGATTTTCTCCTTCAAAAGCAACAGCCATCTTTTAATCCTAAGGTTGTCATTGAAGGGGGTTCTCTCAGGTCCTGCACTCATCATTCATCTTGGACATTGGTTTTCTTGGCAGATTCTTGCATTCACATCCTACAAGCAAACCAGGAGGAGCCAATTTAGCTGTTACTGCAACCAATCCAGTCTGGCATTCTCATTTTAAAGGATACTGGCTCTGCCTTACCCATATAGATCCCACATCAGGGGTAATACCTACAGGTTCTGCCCTCTCCCACTCTCCTGCAACTCCACTGGCCCACACCACAGGAACAACTGCAGCTGCCACTTCAGTCAGGACCTTGCTGCTGACAGGAGTTATTCCCTGCACAACAAGAGCTGCTGCTTGGACACATTTAGTTCCAGCAATTACAGTTTCAATAGCCCCAGTTTTCCATTTCATTTCTGCCTCAACTTTTCTACTCAAACTCTTCCTAGCAGAGGTTTGGGTGAGTTTGGCAAATAGCGAAACTGAGGAATTCCCCAATGTTTTCCCAGTTTCACCCCTGTCACACCCATCACCTTAACACTGCCAGTCCTTAATTCTCCCTCTACTGGGTTAAGGACTGAGGAAGTTGGACCTGTGTCTGACCAGGACATGTGCAAACCAAATGCTGGGGACTGGAACACACACCTGGCACTCCTGCAGCTCTTACCATTATATTCAAGAGAAAACAGCCAATTGGACCATCACTGCTCATTTCTTAATCCCAATCCCACACTTCTTTGGCACTTGGAGCACCACTTTTAGAACCCAATTACAGTCCATTAGAGAGCTCCATGTCTAGCAGGGACAGCTACCCCTGGGATACTCTCAGGAATGCCTGAATCCATGGCAGGGACCTTGCTTTGAGCTCCCCAGGGCCGGGCACCCCGAGGATCTCCCCGAATAATCCTTTCGGTGCGCGCTGGAGTCCTCGGGGTGCCCCAACCCGGGGGGCACCCACAGCACTGTCCCTCCAGGGGGCCCAATTTGGTCTCAAGCTTGCCATGGACAGCCCAAAAGGCATTTCAAGAGGCCTTCTTTGGAACCCACCAACGGGTACGGGAGGAAGCCACAAGAAGGCCTCATTTCTAAAGGCAGGGGGATCTTGCCTGTGTCCCAGACTGGTCCGGGGATCTGAGGCCCTTCCCGAGAAAATCTCGGTGCCGGCGTGAAGGGCCAGAGATCCCTTGGAGCCACGGGAGAGCAGGCACAGAGTCCCTCCTGGGGGGCTAATTTTCCTGCCTGAACTCAGCTCTTCAAAGAAGCCTCTAAGTCTCAGATGGAGAGGTTTAGAAGCCAGGCAATCTTTTATTCCTATGCTCTTGAATCATTCCAGACCGCCAGGTGCCCTGGCAATCAGCTCCCAAAGGGCACACAGACCTATCTCCACTGCAGATGATATGGAAGCAATACAGGAGGGTTCATTTTCCTTCCCTGCATTTCTGTTCCACAGTGAGGACATTTTCCAACACTCATTACCATACACACCTACCCTTAGAAGGTTTCCAAAGGGCTTCACCGAGGGCCTTCCCAGGTCTGCTTTGTCTGGAGCCCTCAAAGTCCTCAGTGTCTGCCTGAGGAACCTCAACACAACTCACCTCTTTACAGTGTAACTTAGAGGTGCTTGTCTACTGCCTCAGTTCCCTTCTTCCTTCTTTCTTCACCTCCCTTGCTTGGTCCCTTTAAATCCCTTAGCTCAGCTCTGTGCGGTTTCCAGGCTACATCCCACTGCAAAAAGGATCAGCCCTTGTTACATCTCAACACTCAGATATCATTCCCACTTTTTTCTTGACACTGGGCCATTAGGCCAGTGTCTCATTATTTAAAGCAGAGTTTGACTCCTCAGTGACAACAACAGCTACAGCCCTGAATCCTAACACAGGCTGAGACACAAACACGGATGGGAACTCTGAAGGATCCACTTTGTTCTGCTCACCAATCCAAAGGAGCTTTCCTAACTCAGGAATAATAGACACCAGGTCCTTTTTCTGCAACTTCAGCTGCTATCAATGTGACCCACAAGACCTGGAAAGGCCCTTCCCACTTCACCTGCAGGGCTGGCAGTGCCACCACTGGACACGGACCCAGGGGCTGGGCAGGAACGGAGGGGCTGGGGCGTCCAATCCATCGGCCCAGGCGGCACCAGGAGTTCCTGGAGTTCCTGCAGGGGAGAGCCTCAAGACAACAAAGGATTATGGAGATCATTTTAAACTTCAATATGCATATCTCCTGGAATATGGGGACTTTGACAAGGCCTACTGGGGCAACAAGGACACACTCAAGGCTATCTACTCAAAGGATCTATCAGCACTCAAAAGCTATCACTATCCTTCTTGCAGGGAGAACTCAGGAAACTCTGTTGGCCAAGAGCCTCCAGGAGGATTTTCAGCTTTTTGGGCTCCCTTTTAACCATTTTTCCCATCACTGTAGCTGGGATTGTCACCTGCCCTACAGGGGGAACAGCCCACAGATTTCACTTGCAGGGATGCCATTAACTCAAAGTCCCTTCTCAGGGGGGTCACTGCACACCTCGTCCTTTGTTTGCCCTCCCCACCAAAGATGCTTCCAAACAGTTCTGAGACATCTGGCAGACCCAGAGCTCTCCTCAGGGAATGCTTCAGCTGCTTAAAAGCTGCCCTTGCACCATCTAGCCAAGGCAGCAAATGCTTACAGGCTGTTCTTAAAAGCTGGTATAAAAGTCTTACCACATATCCAGAGGGAGCAATCCAGAGTCCATCCTGTCCTACCATTCCCAGCAAGGCAGTTCATGGGCTGTCTGGGGCTCAGGGAGGAGTCATGGGGCTTCTTTTCTTCCTTCCTGCTTTCCAGATTTTCTCCTTCAAAAGCAACAGCCATCTTTTAATCCTAAGGTTGTCATTGAAGGTGGTTCTCTCAGGTCCTGCACTGATCAATCATCTTGGCCATTGGTTTCTTGGCAGGTTCTTGCATTCACGTCCTTCAAGCAAACCAGGAGGAGCCAATTTAGCTGTTACTGCAACCAATCCAGTCTGGCATTCTGATTTTAAAGGATACTGGGTTTGCCTTACCCATATAGATCCCACATTAGGGGTAATACCTACAGGTTCTGCCCTCTTCCACTCTCCTGCAATTCCACTGGCCCACACCACAGGAACAACTGCAGCTGCCACTTCAGTCAGGACCTTGCTGCTGACAGGAGTTATTCCCTGCACAACAAGAGCTGCTGCTTGGACACATTTAGTTCCAGCAATTATAGTTTCAACATCCCCAGTTTTCCATTTCATTTCTGCCTCAACTTTTCCAGTGCATCTCTTCCGAGCACAGGTTTGGGTGAGTTTGGCAAACAGACAAACTCAGGAATTCCCCAATGTTTTCCCAGTTTCACCCCTGTCACACCAATCACCTTAACACTGCCAGTCCTTAATTCTCCCTCTATTGTGTTAAGGACTGAGGAAGTTAGACCTGTGTCTGACCAGGACAAGTGCAAACCAAATGGTGGGGACTGGAACACACACCTGGCACTCCTGCAGCTCTTACCATTATATTCAAGAGAAAATAGTCAACTGTACCATCACTGCTCATTTCTTCTGTGCCGCAGCAACATCATTCCAGGCCTCTCACTGCCAACCCTATGCTTCTCCCAGCAGCTCCAGTGGCACCAAAACCTGTCCTGAAGGCACAAAGGCTCCTTTTGGGAGCACCATGACCCACCCAGACTGTAGCACTGGAATTCCATCTCCTGGACAAGCTGGGAGAAGCAGGGAAGAAAAACAAGGACCTTACAGGTCAATTGGAGGCACCTCTTCATCCAACAGCAGCTCCAAGAAAGGTACTGAGTCAACACCTCACCAAAGACACAGGAAAACAAGTGCCAACACCTCGACAATCACTCCAGTTTTCAACTGATAAAGCAACACTGAAGAAAAGCTTTTCAGACACTTGGGAAGAGTCCAGCCCACTTGAACCAGTGTGTGGGACTCGTTCCCAGCCTCCTGAGGTTCATTTCCCACCTCACTCAGGGCTGCAGTACACCTGGTTCTACACACACACAGGGAGCTGCTGCTCCTGCATTCCAGTCTCCTGGTTCTCCTTGCAACTCCTCCAGCTGTTTGCCCAGCTCTCCAGTGCCCATTCCTTTGCCCACTGCACTTGTTCACAGCCCCAGGGCTCCCAGGGCCACCCTGGGCTCTCCCCTGCCCTGACACTCAGGGCCCTTTCCCAGCCCCGACTCCATCCAGCACTGACCCAGCTGCTGCACCTGCAATTCTCCTGCTCCTGCCCTCCCTCTGCCTGAAAAACACCCCTGCCAGCTCCTGCACCCCACCTCTTACCTCCCAGCTAAGCAGAGCTGCATCCTCCTGCATCCTCCAGCTGGATGCTGCTGGCTCTGGGCAGCTCCCACCCTTCAGCAGGGAATGCCAAAGGCAGCTCTGGGGACTGTCCCGAGGGCAGGGACACCTACTCTGGGTCACACCAACACTCAGCCAGCTCAGGCCTGGGCTCTTCTGCCTGCAGGGCAACAAACGGCCAAGCAGGGACACTGGGACACTCCAAGGAAACAGGCAAAACAAACTCAGCAGCCTGGCACACCACAGCCCCCAAACCTGCCCAGGCTCCAGCTGCTGCACAGACCTGTGGCCACACAGGACCCAAACCCACCCCCAGCACAGACAACCCTGGGCAGGTCAAGCTGCTCATTCCCAACCACAACCAAACATCCAGTGCCACTGTCTGCCAGCCCCTGCTCCCAGCAATCCATCATCTTTCCCATTTCCTTTCTTTACAGGTCCTTCCATTCACATTCTACTATCAAACCATGATCAGCAAATTTAGCTGTTACTAGAACCAATCCAGCTTGGCTTCCTAATTTTAAAGGATACTTGGTTTGCCTTACCAGGAGAGACTCTGGCTTAGGGGTAATTCTTACAGCTTCTGTCCCTGTCCATTTTCTTGGAATTCCACTGGCCCACACCACAGGAACAACTGCAGCTGCCACTTCAGTCAGGACCTTGCTGCTGACAGGAGTTATTATCCCTCTGTAAACACCAAACTGCTTCAATACAAACAATCCAGTGGACACTACAACTCCTTGGCACTTTCAGTGTAACCAGTGCAAGTCAGTTGCTAAGTTACACAAGCTTTTCTTCTCAAGTTGTAATTAATTAAGTTATCAAAAAAACAACAACTGTGAGATAAGAGATCCCCCCCAACGGTTCTACTTTAGGGAAACAAAAACCCAAACCCCCATCCCCAGTACTGCAATAGCTCAGGCTCCCAGAAAGGCCCAGGGGCTGGGCTGGGGCTTTTGGCTGCCCTGGAGCACAGGGAGGAACACGATGTCACCACCCCACAGCTACAGCTGAGAACCCAAAGAGCAGCCACACCAGCAGCTCCTGCCAGCCCTGCTGGGCTGGGCCTTGGGGAGGAAGGGCACTGGCCTTTCTTCCTGCCTAGGAGCAAAGAGCCTCCTTGCTGAGCACTTCTCCTGCCAAGGCCATCAGCTCAGATGGGAAGTTCATCAAGTGCAACTTGCTGGAATGAGAAAGATACTTGTTCCCTGGACAATCTCTTTCCAACTGAACTCAGAAGTACACACTAGAAGTTCAGGTGTTGTCTAAAATTTCTTAGAAAAACCTCTAAGACACAACTGGTGAGTTTTAGAAGCCAGGCAATCTTGTATTCCTATGCTCTTGAATCATTCCAGCCCACCAGGAGTCCTGGCAATCAGCTCCCAAAGGGCACACAGACCTATCTCCACTGCAGATGATGAGAGGGGTCAGCATTACAGGAGGATTCATTTTCCTTCCCTGCATTCCTGTTCCACAGTCAGGACATTTTCCAACACTCATTACCATACACACCTACCCTTAGAAGGTCTCAGAGGGGCGTCACCGAGGGCCTTCCCAGGTCTGCTCTGTTGGAGCCCTCAAAGTCCTCAGTGCCTGTCTTAGGAACCTCAACACAACTCACCTGGATACACAGCAACTTGCTGCTGCTTGCCTGCAGCCTCACTTCCCTTCTTCCTTCTTTCTTCACCTCCCTTGGTTGGTCCCTTTCAATCCCTTAGCTCAGTTCTGTGCACTTTCCAGGCTACATCCAACTGCAAAAAGGATCAGCTCTTGTTACATCTCAACACTCAGAGAGCATTCCCCCTTTTTTCCTGACACTGGGCCATTAGGCCAGTGTCTCATGATTTAAAGCAGAGTTTGACTCCTCAGTGACAACAACAGCTACAGCCCTGAATCCTAACACAGGCTGAGACACAAACACGGATGGGAACTCTGAAGGATCCACTTTGTCCTGCTCACCAATCAAAAGGAGCTTTCTGAACTAAAGAACAACAGACCCCAGGTCCTTTTTCTGCAACTTCAGCTGCTATCAATGTGACCCACAAGACCTGGAAAGGCCCTTCCCACTTCACCTGCAGGGCTGGCAGTGCCACCACTGGACACGGACCCAGGGGCTGGGCAGGAACGGAGGGGCTGGGGCGTCCAATCCATCGGCCCAGGCGGCACCAGGAGTTCCTGGAGTTCCTGCAGGGGAGAGCCTCAAGACAACAAAGGATAAGGAAAAGGATTAATTTTAACTTTAATATGTGTATCTCCTCGAAGATGGGGAGTTTGACAAGGCCTACTGGTGCAACAAGGACACACTCAAGGCTATCTATTCAAAGGATCTACCAGCACTCAAAAGCTATCACTGTCCTTCTTGCAGGGGGAACTCAGAAAACTCTGTTTGCCAAGAGCCTCCTGGAGGATTTCCAGCTTTTGGGGCTCCCTTTTAACTATTTTTCCCATCACTGTAGCTGGGACTATCACCTGCCCTACAGGGGGAACAGCCCACACAGTTCACTTGCAGGGATGCCATTAACTCAAAGTCCCTTGTTGGGGGGTCACTGCACACCTTGTCCTTTGTTTGCCCTCCCCACCAAAGACGATTTCAACAGTTCTGAGACATCTGGCAGACCCAGAGCTCTCCTCAGGGAATGCTTCAGATGCTTAAAGGCTGCCCTTGCACCATCTAGCCAAGGCAGCAAATGCTTACAGGCTGTTTGAGAAGTTGGCAGAACAGTCTTACCACACATCCAGAGAGAGCAATCCAGAGTCCAGCCTGTCCTACCATTCCCAGAAGGCAGTTCATGGGCTGTCTGGGGCTCAGGGAGGAGTCAGGGGGCTTCTTTTCTTCCTTCCTGCTTTCCAGATTTTCTCCTTCCAAAGCAAAGGTTTCTTGGCTTTCCTTGCTCAAGGAGATGCAGCAAAGGCCATCTTTGCAATCCAATACTGGAAACTGCTCGAGGTTGTCATTCAAGGTGGTTCTCTCAGGTCCTGCACTAATCAGACACCTTGGCCATTGGTTCCTTGGCAGGTTCTTGCATTCACGTCCTACAAGCAAACCAGGATGAGCCAATTTAACTGTTACTGCAACCAATCCAGTCTGACATTCTCATTTTAAAGGATACTGGCTCTGCCTTACCAGGAGAGATCCCACATTAGGGGTAATACCTACAGGTTCTGCCCTCTTCCACTCTCCTGCAATTCCACTGGCCCACACCACAGGAACAACTGCAGCTGCCACTTCAGTCGGGACCTTGCTGCTGACAGGAGTTATTCCCTGCACAACAAGAGCTGCTGCTTGGACACATTTAGTTTCAGCAATTACAGTTTCATTATCCCCAGTTTTCCATTTCATTTCTGCCTCAAGTTTTTCAGGAAGTCTCTTCCCAGCAAAGGTTTGGGTGAGTTTGGCAAACAGACAAACTGAGGAATTCCCCAATGTTTTCCCAGTTTCACCCCTGTCACACCCATCACCTTAACACTGCCAGTCCTTCATTCCCTCTCTGTTGGGTTAAGGACTGAGGAAGTTGGACCTGTGTCTGACCAGGACATGTGCAAACCAAATGCTGGGGACTGGAACACACACCTGGCACTCCTGCAGCTCTTACCATTACATTCAAGAGAAAACAGCCAATTGGACCATCACTGCTCATTTTTTAATCCCAATCCCACACTGCTTTGGCACTTGGAGCACCACTTTTAGAACCCAATTACAGTCCATTAGAGAGCTCCATGTCTAGCAGGGACAGCTACCCCTGGGATACTCTCAGGAATGCCTGAATCCATTGCAGGGACCTTGCTTTGAGCTCCCCAGGGCCGGGCACCCCGAGGATCTCCCCGAATAATCCTTTCGGTGCGCGCTGGAGTCCTCGGGGTGCCCCAACCCGGGGGGCACCAACAGCACTGTCCCTCCAGGGGGCCAATTTGGTCCTAAAATGCAGGGGGATCCTGCCTGTGTCCCAGACTGGTCCGGGGATCTGAGGCCCTTCCCGAGAAAATCTCGGTGCCGGCGTGAAGGGCCAGAGATCCCTTGGAGCCACGGGAGAGCAGGCACAGAGTCCCTCCTGCAGGGCCAATTCTGCTGCCTGAACTCAGCTCTTCAAAGAAACCTCTAAGACTCAGCTGGTGAGTTTTAGAAGCCAGGCATTCCTACACACTTTGAGATATTTTAAGAGCTTACTAAGTTAAAAAACATCAAGGTTTTTCAGGGACATCTGACTTTTAACAGACAGCTCCTTTCTCCTTTCAGTACAAAATTATTTTCAGGGAAGCATTTAATAGGAAGTGTCCAGGAACCCAAGAATATACTTTCCAGAACAGAAAATAAACAGAGGGAAGGAGCTTTGCACAAGTGTAACATACCCCAGAACACCCCTGACTTTAGTTTTAACTCTTTGTGTTCAAATGTAGCACAAGACAAAAACTCCAGCAGGAGAGCTGGCACATTACCCATGGTACCCTCAAAGTCCCTCTCACGAGGGCTGTAGGAAAATCGCAGTTGTGCGAGTCCCTTTTGCCTGCAGATGCCTGGGGATCCTCTCCATCCACCTCGCGCTCTCCCAACAGCAGAAAGGGGAACCTCAGGGACACGGTGGCACTCGACATCCTGCTGAGAGAACAAGGAAACCTTTAGCATAACGGGGAGTTGGAATCTAAAACTTCCTTTCCTGGGAGCTTTGTGAAGCCTGCAACCAAGAGGGGGAAAATTTGCATCTCCTTTGGTGCAGGTGTCAACAGAGGCCAACAGAGCTTTCACCTTTTTCAGACCACTGTGCCCTTTTTGGCTCCCTGGCAGCTCCAATGGCACCAGAACCCCCTTCCTGCACACCCACGGGTGTCACACACAGGCACCCACACACCTTTGCTCCAGCCCACACGGGGCCAACATTTCCTCAGCATGGACATCCCAAGGGGAGTATTTTTGCTAGAGAGCACAGCAACCCCCCTGTCCTCACAAACTGCCTCCCTGCAACAAAAAGGAATAATTTCTCCTGGACACTCCTCCCACAGTCAAGGGCTTTTAAAATGTGCTCAGGGTCCCTCCCAGCTTCTGCCTGTCCTTGCATTTAAAGGCATGGGCATGTTTCAACAGCAAACCCAGCTCCTCACTGGCAGTATAAGCCCTGCTCTCACCTGGACAGACTCCCGGGCTCGGCACAGCTGTGGCTCATGGAGCAGCTTCCCAAGGCCCTTCTCTCTCCCAGCAGGAAGCACAACTCGCCTCCACTCCCCGGCACCAGGGGAAACCACGAGCCAGGCTGGAAACTGACACACAACGAGCAAAAAGCATTAATGCAGCACCAAGAAATCAAGTTAAGGCAGTCTTTGCCTCATAACCCTGCACGGGGAAAGCCTTTGGGATTCCGAGGCAAAGCCTGAGACACCCAGAGAGCAACAGCCCCGCAGCCCTGCCGCGGCTCCCCCCAGGCGCACCCGGCAGGTAAGGGGCTTACCCGGCCCCCGCTGCCCAGCACAAGGCGCCCCTAAACGCCCCCCGGCTCCCCCGGTCCATAACCCAGCGGCCAAGGCGCTCTCCCCTCCGCAGCCCGGGCAGCAGCGGGGCACCACCCTCAGCCCTCACACACAACCGACCGCACCCGCCCCGCCGGCCCTTTATACCGCGGGCCGCCAGCGCTGCCCAATCAGCGCTCGAGCGCCGCCGCCCAATCCCAGCCCGCCTGGCCCTGCGGCCCCGCCCCGCCCGCTCAGCTGAGGGAGATCGGGAACTGGGGACAGGAACCTGCTGCTGGGGGAGAGCCTGGAGATGGAATTGCACACGGGCACCTGAAACCCAGGCGATTTGCTTGCCTTGGCAAGGCCCTGTGTTGCTCCCAGTCACAGGAAATCTCTGTTTCCCTGCCCATCCCTGGAGACAGGTGGCCCCTAAAATGCCCGGCAATCAGGAAGCACAGGCTGGAGGAGCTGGCAGGACCCAGTGGCCGTGTGTGCTGTGTGACACCGTGTCCTGCAGCCCCACGGACCTGCACAGCAGGGACAGGTCCTGGCAGCGTTTCAGTGCCGAGGCCAAAGCTGGGGCTCAGGGACAGCTGGGGCACGTGGCAGCTCTGGGAATCTCTGCCATGGATGGCTGGGCATTCCAGGACTGCCTGCTGGGCAAAGGAGTTTCTCTGCAGACTGTGGAACCAACAGGTCTCATGGACTGTAAGAAGCCAGAACTGCTGCAGGACTGTAGAGGAATCTGGGTCAGAAGAGACAGTTCAAGGTCTCTAAGTGTGACCTCCTGCTCAGGCCACAGTCACCAATGGGATCGGACCGGGCTGCTCAGGGAGGGATCCAGTCATGTTTTGAAACATTCCACGGATGGGGATACAACAACCTCCCCAGGCAACCCGTTCCATGAGCGACTGTCCTGACAAAATACCTCCCCTCCTATGCGGTTGGCAGCAACAGCTGGGCTGGCAGGAGCAGAACCTCCCTGCTGGGCCATTCCCCAGCAGCCCAAGTGCCCTGCACAGGGCTTGGTGCGGAGGCCTGGGCGGCTCATTCCTGCAGCTGGGCATTTTAGGAGCTGCCCTTGCCCCGTCACTGCCAAGTCCCTCTGGCAGTGGTGCAGCTCCTCAGCTGGAGTGCCTCTGAGGGACCCCCGGCCACGTTTCCCAGCAGCTGAAGGAAGGGAGGGTCACCCCCCAAGCTGGGCTGCCTTTCTCTTGCTGCCTTTTCCCCACATTTACACTGCAGTGACAAGAGCTGCACTTTCCCAGGGAACGGGGCAGTGACAGGGCAGAGCAGCAGGCAGGAACCCCCTTCTTTTCTGCAGGCCAATGACTAACTGTGTGTGAAGGGACAGCGACTCTGGTACCAACTCCACCTCCCACTTCTTGTCACAGATTGATCTGAGGCACTTGTCAGGTCAATACCTGCTCTTTTCAGGAGCACCAGGCTTGTGGTCAGTGTCCTCATTGTAGCCCACGAATCCCTCTAGGTGTTAAATCAGCCTCTCTGTCCTGATACTTCTCATGAAGAATTAGCATTTAATGAGATATACAAATTATCCTGAGAGGGTCTATGTTACAAGCTCAGTTTGGCAGTGTTGCTATCCTGGAAAGTGTGGAACAGTGACTGTCAGTTCTCCTTATGATGCTCTTAAACACCATCCCTACATTCCCAGGAGAACTCTGGAGGGAGAGACAGAGAGTTTAGAACATGAAACCTTGGCATTGCAATTGTTATTTCTAAGGATGTGACCTGATACAGTTGTTGGGGTGATTACTCTGGAGTGTGTTTTGTACCTCAGGCAGTAAGTCTGGTGTATCAGCCTCCTCGTGAGCAGGAACCAGCAGGTTCCCCAAAGGAATGTTCTGTCAGACTCTGTCAAACACAGCACGGAGGTGAGCAGGAGTGGTGCTTGTGCACAGCTGAAGTGAAGCACCCTTGGATTCGAACTGCTCTGGGAGATCTTTGTTGAGATGGGTATTTCTGCACAGCTTCTTGTGCCATGTTGAATTTAGAGATGAGCTGATAAAGGCAGTGTCACTGTTCTGTCATCACTGAGCTTTTGAGGATTTCAAACCCCTTCCTCTTAAGTCCAGGGGCTCGTTGCCGGGGGTCCGTGCTCGGGGGTATGTTCCCGGGGCTCGTTGCCGGGTCCCGCCCGTGCCCGCTGCGGGTCCTGGCCGGTGCCGCCTCTCGCCCGGCAGGCGGAGTGGGGGCCCCGCGGCGGGAGGACCGAGGTGGGATTGGGGCTGGGACCCCCCCAGGGAACGGGACACGGTCCCGCTCGGGCCGGGGGAGCCGGGGCTGTGCCTTGGCACGGGAGAGCGGTGACCCCGGTGGGCACGGCCGGGACTGCAGCCCCGGGGCGCGACCCAAAAGCGGGGGATGGACCCCAAAGCACGGCTGGGATGTGAGAGAGTGTGTCGTGGGTGGCCATAACCACTTGTCCCTCCCGCAGTCCTCGGCCCTGTCGGTCAAGTCCTGCAGTGCGGACTCGCCGTTCCCGGTAGCCGGAGAGGGCTCCCAGCCCCGGGCAGCCCCAACGCCCCTAAATCCCGCAGCTCCTGCTCCCGATCCCGGGGTGCCGGGTCTTCTCGTCCCGCCCCTGCCGCAGGTATCTGTACGAGTACGGCAGCAGCTACAGCCAGGCGCCTCTGCCTGTGCTCCTGGGCTCCACCAGGACCTTCCTCTCCATGGTCTCCACCTGCTGCATCTCCCCTGCACCCACCGCCTGCTTCCTGAAGGAGGTGACACCCCTGGCACCAGTGGGCTCATCTCCGTGCTGCTCCTTGGCAATCCAGGCGAACCAATGACGCCTGCTTCCAAATTGCCAGCCACTCCCCCGTACCACCACAGTGATCCTCAGATCTCAATTCAGTCAGACAAGACTCGACACATAAGGAGCAAAAATGGACATGAACTCTCCCATAAATGCATAAAGCTACTTTATTTTCAGTATACATTTCATTTTGAAAAATATAAATGCTAAAATATATCATCATCTTCATCTTTTGATTCCATAAAAGTCACAATAGAAAGCTTCAGAAAACTGTAAAATACTATAATGTTATAAGGAATTTCATGGTTTATATTACTGGAAAAAAAATCACTTTAATAATATTTGAAACGTTCTCCGCTTTTTTCGTTTTTGTTCCACCATCCTGATCCACTTCATTTCATCCCAAGTTTTCATTCTCTCCTCCAAAGCAAATACAGACTTAGGAGAATTAAAAACAATAATAAAAGTAGCTGAAAGTGCTGTTGATTCAAAATAAAAACACAAATACAAAGGTGTATCAGCAGGCCAGAGGCTGGTGGCCACCGTGTTCCCGGAGCTGGGACAAAGCTGGCTGTGGCTGGTGGCCGTCGGGGTCCCACCGGGAGCTGGGACCTTGGATTTGTGAGGGGAAGGTCGTTGTTGACGGCCGACTCTGATCTCAGAGGGCTTTGGGTCAGCCTCCACACCTATTCCCTGAAGCGCCCACCCAGGCTTTTCCTACGAAATACCCTATTTGGATTGAGCTGCTCCTCTTCAGGCCTTTTCCCATGTCTCTCCAGCCTTTTCAGAGCAGGTTTCAGCTGCGTTCCTGTGACACACAACACAGCTTTCATGGAAACGGAAGCGAAGACCCCGTGAGAGTGAGCGGGGGATGTACGGAGGTGACGGCTCCTTCATGGGAACAGATGCTCAAACTTGGCATTTAAGGTCTCAGCACCATCAGAAAATCCTCTCAACTTCACCAACAGGAACTTTGGTTTCACAAGGACCAAGCGGCAGCACGTGCCCTTCCTCTGCAGTGGGGTTGTCTCCATCAGGGAATTCACCTGGACAGCCTGGGGATTCTTTCTTCTTCTTTTAATTTTTGGACGAAGCTTTTAGTGTGTTCCCTCATGTCCTGGTGAAACTCAGTTTCCCAAAGGCTTGTTTAGATGCACACAGCAGTATAAACACGCCACAGAGAGAAAATCCTCCCCTGAGGTGATTGCTCACTTAGTTCCACCCCAAAATCCTGGGATGCCCGTGCCTGGCCTGCTTGGTCCTGCTGCATTGCCGGGTCTGGGGCCGAGAAGCTGAGTAGCCAAGATTTCGGGTAAATTCCACAGATGATGGTGTGGGATGCAGGAGGATGCGGATCACATCCCGTCTCCTTCACAGCAAAGATTACTCATAAAAAATAAAACCCATAAAACCAACATAACCCTAAAACAGCCAGATGCTTCAGAGCAGAAGGTGTTAATGGAACCGATCCAGCCCTGTGCCACGTCCTGGAGATTGTGGTGTGGTGGGTTTGGTGTTTTGTAAAAATCACATTATATATGGTACAGTACATTTTTTACAGAAATCCTGGCATCTAGAAATAAGAGGTAGAACTTTAGATACTTCTGTATCTAAAACCCACAGAGCAATGCTCCGTGTTGCCCAAGGCCTCTCTATGCCACCAAAAGGAAAGGGACTTGGGTCCCAGCTCTTAAACCCGAAGGATAATTTAAGGATTTATCACCTAGGGGTTTAGGTCCTACTCCCAGGAATTACCAGTCTGGCAGCAGCACTAATTTTTTGCTCTGATTTGTATTTCTCCCCTCCCAACTCACAACAAAACAGTATAGGACACCCTTAGTATATTAAAAAGTCAGCCCAAAGGCAAAAAAGCCAAGGTCAGCTGTGATTCCTCACTTAAAAGAGGAAAATGTAAAGTGGGAATGACTGAAAATAAAGATTACAATCAGCATTTATGGATATTAACATGAGAAATTAAAACCAAGAGAAGAGCACAAAAGCAAATCACCTAAGAAGGGAAATAAGTTAATGACCAACTGATCCCTGCCTGGGCAGCTTAATGACACAAATAATTACTCTGTTAAGTGCTGATTTTTTTTGCAACTGCTTGGCACCTAAGGAAACAAACAGTGACAGGACAGAGCTGCAAATCCAGAACACCAGACTCAGAGGAAAAAAATAAATCCCACCATCAGCAGGTTAACACCAAGGGGGAGGGGAGAAAAGCACTTAAACTGGAGGCACCAGAAGGAACAACATTGATTTTGTAACCAGCAAAGGAAAAAAACCCCAAAACAAAACAAAAAGCTCACAAAAGCAAAATCTGTCATAAAGCAGAGGCCTGGAAATTAAAAAAGAGAGGAAAAAAAATAGAACAAGAAAAAGTACTTCTCAAGTAAAAGGAAAGATTAAAAAATAAAAAAAAATAACTCTAAATATATAGATATGTATCTGTAGTTCAAGTCAGAGTCAAGCAGGCATGCGAGAGGTTAGTTCTACTCACTGTCGGCAGGTTTGCTATCACTTAGGAAAGGTTCCTGCTCCGTGATGTCCATTGGTATTTTAATCCTTGGGACTTTTTCTGAGTAGGGGCAGTCAGACTGTGAAAGAAACATGTAAAAGCTCTTAGAACATTCCCACTGCTCTCTCACACATTAAAATTACCATCTCCCACACATTAAAATTATCCTTCACATAGTTTCTGTAGGAACGGGGAGAAGAAAAGAAGGAAAAAGAGAAAAGCATTGTCCAGCTTAGTTTTAGTTGCCTGCTGGATTCCACTGGTTCCCCACTGCACCCCACTTCCCCTTGTTCTTCACACTCCAAAAGTAAAACAGACTGAAAGGATAATCTTGTGGAATTGTAAATTAACACAGATCTTCCCCTTTCCCACCCCACCAGCTTTTAAGACACCATCCCATTCTGCTTGGAGTCGGCTGCAGGAAATACAGACAGAAAACGGATCTGTGGGCAGACACAGCAGGGCACTGGCTGCTGGGAAAGCTCATCCAAACCCTTTATCCTACTGGCATTTCTGTAAAACCCCTTAGTTGTTCCCAGTTGCTCTATGAGGGCAGAGGTTCCGTATGCTGGGCTGGTTCAGCAACTCCTCTTTAATTGGGGTAAAGCCCAGCCTCCGTTACACCTCTAGTTCATCAATTCCAGGACCCTTGGAGGGATTCAGGATCCCTGGCCTGGCAGGACAAACAGCAACCAGGTCAGGAAGAGGCAAAGGGAAAAGCTGGGGTACCAGCAGGGCTTACACCCCACTGCCTTCTGTCACCCACCTGCTTCTGCTTAGCAGACAGGACTTGGAATTATTCTGCTTTTTTAAAAATAAAGGAAACTTCTCATAGCCAAGGAAAGGCTGATATTGCCTAACTTGGCAAAGGCAGGAAGGTGGGATTTGCAAGAAACATTGGGACAGCAGCCCTGTGCCCCAGGACAGAAAGCTTTTGAGGTTTGGCTTTCAGGTGCAGTGTGTGGCGCAGCCTGGGCACTCTGTGGGGAGTAAGTGGTCTGTTTCCTGGTATTCGAGCAAGCCACATCAGCTCATCTGCACCTAAGGACCTTGTGAGGTAACCAGGAGACGAGTTGAGGTTCTTCCTCGGAGATTTTTACTTCATGGAGGAGCTCCTTTCAGTTCAGCCCAGGTGAACGGAGCTGCACTGCAAGCTCTAATCATCTCCTCATTGAATGCAGCTGAGGGCGTTTGTGGGGGATTTAAACTGCAGGGAGAAACTGCTCTCAGCTCAGCCCGGTTGCCTTGAGAGGCATAATCAGCTGACCGGGGGGTGGAGTCCAGGTGGTTTCTGGGTGATAGAAATTGGAGCAGGCAAAGAGGAGTGTGCTATGTTAGTAAGGCAGGGCACTTGGAGCAGCAGGTCGTCCAGGCAGAGGGAGTAAAAGAGAAGAACTACTCTCCTTCCCAGCTGTCTTTGGTGGCCTATGAGGTAGGTCTGCGGCTAATGGTTTTTCTGGAATAGGACTGAGAGTTTAAGTGGAGCACTTCATCAATAGACGGGGTGCAGTTCAATAATGGAAAGAAAAGCTTTGCCGTGTGTCTGTCAAGTTCAGCTAATGGCCCACTTTTGGTATAAGGTGGGCAGCCAGGGCTTTCTGTGCTGGCACCTTTTCCCTGCGAGGAATCCTCATTTGGATCGGGTTTGGGGAGGTGTTACAATCTGCTAAAATGTTGCGGAAAGAATTTTTATATTCGAATGTTCCCTTGAGCAAAATTCAAACTCATACAAGTTAACTGTTGATGCCAAAACTGCTTTTATTAATTGCTAAGAGATGCAAAGAGAAAGAGGAAAAAATCAGAGAAGGTTAGAAAATGCTAAGATTACTTTTTAGAAGCCCAGAAAAAGATTACCACCGAAAAACTCCCTATTCGTCCGAGCTGACTTGTGGAGTGTGGGGGGGAGAGGGAGAGAAAGAAGCAGCTTTCGCCTTTTTTTTTTCTCTCTGGCTCCACCGCCGCTATTCGGTGATGTTATCTCTTTAGCTGCAGGGGCTCTGGAATGCAGCCGGGATGTGGCTTCTCCGCAGCTCACGCCGTCACTCCCCCCGGCCCAGTCTCAGGCTTGTGCAGAGGTCTCGGTCCTGCCGTACCTCTCAGAAATGGGGTTAGGGTGGAAAACTCACCCAGAGTAGCACGGAGGGTCCTGGTGCAATTCCGGACGGCAGAGGTTCAGTCTCTGGTGACGGGCAGGTAGTTTTACGGCGGCGGAGAAAAAGAAAAGGTGAGGGCGAGGCGGAGACAAGATTTTCAGCTGGTATAGCCAAAATCTCTTGCTGACTCCTCTTTCCCTGGTTTTCCCAAATTTCTCTTCAGCCTTTATAGTGTTTAAGGAGGTAGCCTGTGGTGTTTTGGCACCTAGCCCTGTTCAGATGTTGGCAGAGATATGATAAGGCTGGACAATCCCAGGATCCTTTGGCAGGAAAACTGCCGTGGAAAGACTCTGGTGAGAAGTTCCGGTGAAAAACTGACACAGGAGTTTTGCTAGGACGTTTTTGTCAGGCAGAAACACTGGCGAAAAATCCTTTTTGGCATTTGAATGTTATCTCTCTGTTACAGGAAACAGGAGCCCTGTTTCCTGGGACAGAAAGCTTGTGAGGTTTGGCTTTCAGGTGCAGTGTGTGGCGCAGCCTGGGCACTCTGTGGGCAGGCGGGGCTTTCTGTGCTGGCACCTTTTCCCTGCGAGGAATCCTCATTTGGATGGGGTTTTGGGGGGGCTGCTAAAATGGCGGGGCGGGGCTGACCAAAGGGGGGACAGCAGCCCTGTCTCCCGGGACAGAAAGCTTGTGAGGTTTGGCTTTCAGGTGCAGTGTGTGGCGTAGCCTGGGGTGTCAATGAGCAGGCAGGGCTTTCTGTGCTGGCACCTTTTCCTTCCGAGGAATCCTCATTTGGATCGGGTTTGGATCGGGTGGCCGGCAATGGCGGGTCGGGGCTGACCAAAGGGGGGACAGCAGCCCTGTTTCCCGGGACAGAAAGCTTGTGAGGTTTGGCTTTCAGGTGCAGTGTGTCGCGCTGCCTGGACACTCTGTGGGCAGGCAGACCTTTCTGTGCTGGCACCTTTTCCCTGCGAGGAATCCTCATTTGGATCGGGTTTGGATCGGGTGGCCGGCAATGGCGGGGCGGGGCTGACCAAAGGGGGGACAGCAGCAGTCTTCTTTTCCCGGGACAGAAAGCTTGTGAGGTTTGGCTTTCAGGTGCAGTGTGTGGCGCAGCCGGGGCACTCTGTGGGCAGGCAGGGCTTTCTGTGCTGGCACCTTTTCCCTGCGAGGAATCCTCATTTGGATTGTGTTTTGGGGGGGCTGCTAAAATGGCGGGGCGGGGCTGATCAAAGGGGGGACAGCAGCCCTGTTTCCCGGGAGAGAAAGCTTGTGAGGTTTGGCTTTCAGGTGCAGTGTGTGGCACAGCCTGGGCACTCTCTGGCCAACCTGGACTTTCTGTGCTGGCACCTTTTCCCTGCGAGGAATCCTCATTTGGATCGGATTTGTATCGGGTGGCCGGCAATGGCGGGGCGGGGCTGACCAAATTGTGACAGCAGCAGGCTTCTTTTCCCAGGGCAGAAAGCTTGTGAGGTTTGGCTTTCAGGTGCAGTGTGTGGCGCAGCCTGGGGTGTCCGTGAGCAGGCAGGGCTTTCTGTGCTGGCACCTTTTCCCTGCGAGGAATCCTCATTTGGATCGGGTTTGGATCGGGTGGCCGGCAATGGCGGGGCGGGGCTGACCAAAGAGGGGGACAGCAGCAGTCTTCTTTTCCCGGGACAGAAAGCTTGTGAGGTTTGGCTTTCAGGTGCAGTGTGTGGCGCAGCCTGGGCACTCTGTGGGCAGGCAGACCTTTCTGTGCTGGCACATTTTCCCTGCGAGGAATTCTCATTTGGATGGGGTTTTGGGGGGGCTGCTAAAATGGCGGGGCGGGGCTGACCGAAGGGGTGACAGCAGCCCTGTTTCCCGGGACAGAAAGCTTGTGAGGTTTGGCTTTCAGGTGCAGCGTGTGGCGCAGCCTAAGCACTCTGTGGGCAGGCAGGGCTTTCTGTGCTGGCACCTTTTCCCTGCGAGGAATCCTCATTTGGATCGGGTTTTGGGGGGGCTACTCAAATGGCGGGGCGGGACTGACCAAACGGGGGTCAGCAGCCCTGTATCCCGGGACAGAAAGCTTGTGAGGTTTGGCTTTCAGGTGCAGTGTGTGGCACAGCCTGGGGTGTCCGTGAGCAGGCAGGGCTTTCTGTGCTGGCACCTTTTCCCTGCGAGGAATCCTCATTTGGATGGGGTTTTGGGGGGGCTGCTAAAATGGCGGGGCGGGGCTGACCAAAGGGGGGGACAGCAGCCCTGTTTCCCGGGACAGAAAGCTTATGAGGTTTGGCTTTCAGGTGCAGTGTGTGGCGCTACCTGGACACTCTGTGGGCAGGCAGGGCTTTCTGTGCTGGCACCTTTTCCCTGCGAGGAATCCTCATTTGGATGGTGTTTTGGGGGGGCTGCTAAAATGGCGGGGCGGGGCTGATCAAAGGGGGGACAGCAGCTCTGTTTCCCGGGAGAGAAAGCTTGTGAGGTTTGGCTTTCAGGTGCAGTGTGTGGCACAGCCTGGGCACTCTCTGGCCAACCTGGAATTTCTGTGCTGGCACCTTTTCCCTGCGAGGAATCCTCATTTGCATCGGGTTTGGATCGGGTGGCCGGCAATGGCGGGGCGGGGCTGACCAAAGGGGGGACAGCAGCAGTCTTCTTTTCCCGGGACAGAAAGCTTGTGAGGTTTGGCTTTCAGGTGCAGTGTGTGGCGCAGCCTGGGCACTCTGTGGGCAGGCAGGGCTTTCTGTGCTGGCACCTTTTCCCTGCGAGGAATCCTCATTTGGATCGGGTTTGGATCGGGTGGCCGGCAATGGCCGAGTGGGGCGGAACAAAGGGGGGACAGCAACCCTGTTTCCCGGGACAGAAAGCTTGTGAAGTTTGGCTTTCAGGTGCAGTGTGTGGCGCAGCCTGGGGTGTCCGTGAGCAGGCAGGGCTTTCTGTGCTGGCACCTTTTCCCTGCGAGGAATCCTCATTTGGATGGGGTTTTGGGGGGGCTGCTAAATTGGCGGGGCGGGGCTGACCAAAGGGGGGACAGCAGCCCTGTTTCCCGGGACAGAAAGCTTGTGAGGTTTGGCTTTCAGGTGCAGTGTGTGGCGCAGCCTGGGCACTCTGTGGGCAGGCAGGGCTTTCTGTGCTGGCACCTTTTCCCTGCGAGGAATCCTCATTTGGATCGGGTTTTGGGGAGCTGCTAAAATGGCTGGGCGGGGCTGATCGAAGGGGGGACAGCAGCCCTGTGTCCCGGGACAGAAAGCTTGTGAGGTTTGGCTTTCAGGTGCAGTGTGTGGCACAGCCTGGGCACTCTCTGGCCAACCTGGACTTTCTGTGCTGGCACCTTTTCCTGCAAGGAATCCTCATTTGGATCGGATTTGTATCGGGTGGCCGGCAATGGCGGGGCGGGGCTGACCAAAGGGGGGACAGCAGCAGTTTTCTTTTCCTGGGACAGAAAGCTTGTGAGGTTTGGCTTTCAGGTGCAGTGTGTGGCGCAGCCTGGGGTGTCCGTGAGCAGGCAGGGCTTTCTGTGCTGGCACCTTTTCCCTGCGAGGAATCCTCATTTGCATCGGGTTTGGATCGGGTGGCCGGCAATGGCAGGGCGGGGCTGACCAAAGGGGGGACAGCAGCCCTGTTTCCCGGGACAGAAAGCTTGTGAGGTTTGGCTTTCAGGTGCAGTGTGTGGCGCAGCCTGGGGTGTCCGTGAGCAGGCAGGGTTTTCTGTGCTGGCACCTTTTCCCTGCGAGGAATCGTCATTTGGATGGGGTTTGGATCGGGTGGCCGGCAATGGCGGGGCGGGGCTGATCAAAGGGGGGACAGCAGCCCTGTTTCCCGGGACAGAAAGCTTGTGAGGTTTGGCTTTCAGGTGCAGTGTGTGGCGCAGCCTGGGCACTCTGTGGGCAGGCAGGGCTTTCTGTGCTGGCACCTTTTCCCTGCGAGGAATCCTCATTTGGATCGGGTTTGGATCGGGTTTGGATCGGGTGGCCGGCAATGGCCGAGTGGGGCGGAACAAAGGGGGGACAGCAGCCCTGTTTCCCGGGACAGAAAGCTTGTGAGGTTTGGCTTTCAGGTGCAGTGTGTGGCGCAGCCTGGGCACTCTGTGGGCAGGCAGGGCTTTCTGTGCTGGCACCTTTTCCCTGCGAGGAATCCTCATTTGCATCGGGTTTTGGGGGGGCTGCTAAAATGGCGGGGCGGGGCTGACCAAAGGGGGGACAGCAGCCCTGTTTCCCGGGACAGAAAGCTTGTGAGGTTTGGCTTTCAGGTGCAGTGTGTGGCGCAGCCTGGGGTGTCCGTGAGCAGGCAGGGTTTTCTGTGCTGGCACCTTTTCCCTGCGAGGAATCCTCATTTGCATCGGGTTTGGATCGGGTGGCCGGCAATGGCGGGGCGGGGCTGACCAAAGGGGGGACAGCAGCCCTGTTTCCCGGGACAGAAAGCTTGTGAGGTTTGGCTTTCAGGTGCAGTGTGTGGCGCAGCCTGGGCACTCTGTGGGCAGGCAGGGCTTTCTGTGCTGGCACCTTTTCCCTGCGAGGAATCCTCATTTGGATCGGGTTTGGATCGGGTGGCCGGCAATGGCGGGGCGGGGCTGACCAAAGGGGGGACAGCAGCCGTGTTTCCCGGGACAGAAAGCTTGTGAGGTTTGGCTTTCAGGTGCAGTGTGTGGCGCAGCCTGGGCACTCTGTGGGCAGGCAGGGCTTTCTGTGCTGGCACCTTTTCCCTGCGAGGAATCCTCATTTGGATGGGGTTTTGGGGGGGCTGCTAAAATGGCAGGGCGGGGCTGACCAAAGGGGGGACAGCAGCCCTGTTTCCCGGGACAGAAAGCTTGTGAGGTTTGGCTTTCAGGTGCAGTGTGTGGCGCAGCCTGGGCACTCTGTGGGCAGGCAGGGCTTTCTGTGCTGGCACCTTTTCCCTGCGAGCAATCCTCATTTGGATCGGGTTTGGATCGGGTGGCCGGCAATGGCGGGGCGAGGCTGACCAAAGGGGGGGACAGCAGCCCTGTTTCCCGTGACAGAAAGCTTGTGAGGTTTGGCTTTGAGGTGCAGTGTGTGGCGCAGCCTGGGGTGTCCGTGAGCAGGCAGGGCTTACTGTGCTGGCACCATTTCCCTGCGAGGAATCCTCATTTGGATCGGGTTTGGATCGGGTGGCCGGCAATGGCGGGGCGGGGCTGAGCAAAGGGGGGACAGCAGCAGTCTTCTTTTCCCGGGACAGAAAGCTTGTGAGGTTTGGCTTTCAGGTGCAGTGTGTGGCGCAGCCTGGACACTCTGTGGGCAGGCAGGGCTTTCTGTGCTGGCACTTTTTCCCTGCGAGGAATCCTCGTTTGGATGGGGTTTTGGGGGGGGCTGCTGAAATGGCGGGGCGGGGCTGACCAAAGGGGGGACAGCAGCCCTGTTTCCCGGGACAGAAAGCTTGTGAGGTTTGGCTTTCAGGTGCAGTGTGTGGCACAGCCTGGGCACTCTCTGGCCAACCTGGACTTTCTGCGCCGGCACCTTTTCCCTGCGAGGAATCCTCATTTGGATCGGGTTTGGATCGGGTGGCCGGCAATGGCGGGGCGGGGCTGACCAAAGGGGGGACAGCAGCAGTCTTCTTTTCCCGGGACAGAAAGCTTGTGAGGTTTGCCTTTCAGGTGCAGTGTGTGGCGCAGCCTGGGCACTCTGTGGGCAGGCAGGGCTTTCTGTGCTGGCACCTTTTCCCTGCGAGGAATCCTCATTTGGATGGGGTTTTGGGGGGGCTGCTAAAATGGCGGCGCGGGGCTGACCAAAGGGGGGGACAGCAGCCCTGTTTCCCGGGACAGAAAGCTTGTGAGGTTTGGCTTTCAGGTGCAGTGTGTGGCGCAGCCTGGGGTGTCCGTGAGCAGGCAGGGCTTTCTGTGCTGGCACCTTTTCCCTGCGAGGAATCCTCATTTGAATCGGGTTTGGATCGGGTGGCCGGCAATGGCGGGGCGGGGCTGACCAAAGGGGGGACAGCAGCAGCCTTCTTTTCCCGGGACAGAAAGCTTGTGAAGTTTGGCTTTCAGGTGCAGTGTGTGGCGCAGCCTGGGGTGTCCGTGAGCAGGCAGGGCATTCTGTGCTGGCACCTTTTCCCTGCGAGGAATCCTCATTTGGATCGGGTTTGGATCGGGTGGCCGGCAATGGCGGGGCGGGGCTGAGCAAAGGGGGGACAGCAGCCCTGTTTCCCGGGACAGAAAGCTTGTGAGGTTTGGCTTTCAGGTGCAGTGTGTGGCGCAGCCTGGGCACTCTGTGGGCAGGCAGGGCTTTCTGTGCTGGCACTTTTTCTCTGCGAGGAATCCTCGTTTGGATGGGGTTTTGGGGGGGCTGCTGAAATGGCGGGGCGGGGCTGACCAAAGGGGGGACAGCAGAGGTGTTTCCCGGGACAGAAAGCTTGTGAGGTTTGGCTTTCAGGTGCAGTGTGTGGCGCAACCTGGGCACTCTGTGGGCAGGCAGGGCTTTCTGTGCTGGCACCTTTTCCCTGCGAGGAATCCTCGTTTGGATGGGGTTTTGTGGGGGCTGCTAAAATGGCGGGGCGGGGCTGACCAAACGGGGGACAGCAGCCCTGTTTCCCGGGACAGAAAGCTTGTGAGGTTTGGCTTTCAGGTGCAGTGTGTGGCGCAGCCTGGGCACTCTGTGGGCAGGCAGGGCTTTCTGTGCTGGCACCTTTTCCCTGCGAGGAATCCCTATTTCGATCGGGTTTTGTGGGGGCTGCTAAAATGGCGGGGCGGGGCTGACCAAAGGGGGGGACAGCAGCCCTGTTTCCCGGGACAGAAAGCTTGTGAGGTTTGGCTTTCAGGTGCAGTGTGTGGCGCAGCCTGGGGTGTCCGTGAGCAGGCAGGGCTTTCTGTGCTGGCACCTTTTCCCTGCGAGGAATCCTCATTTGGATCGGGTTTGGATCGGGTGGCCGGCAATAGCGGGGCGGGGCTGACCAAAGGGGGGACAGCAGCCCTGTTTCCCGGGACAGAAAGCTTGTGAGGTTTGGCTTTCAGGTGCAGTGTGTGGCGCAGCCTGGGCACTCTGTGGGCAGGCAGGGCTTTCTGTGCTGGCACCTTTTCCCTGCGAGGAATCCTCATTCGGATGGGGTTTTGGGGGGGCTGCTAAAATGGCGGGGCGGGGCTGATCAAAGAGGGGACAGCAGCTCTGTTTCCCGGGACATAAAGCTTGTGAGGTTTGGCTTTCAGGTGCAGTGTGTGGCACAGCCTGGGCACTCTCTGGCCAACCTGGACTTTCTGTGCTGGCACCTTTTCCCTGCGAGGAATCCTCATTTGGATCGGGTTTGGATCGGGTGGCCGGCAATGGCGGGGCGGGGCTGACCAAAGGGGGGACAGCAGCAGTCTTCTTTTCCCGGGACAGAAAGCTTGTGAGGTTTGGCTTTCAGGTGCAGTGTGTGGCGCAGCCTGGGCACTCTGTGGGCAGGCAGGGCTTTCTGTGCTGGCACTTTTTCTCTGCGAGGAATCCTCGTTTGGATGGGGTTTTGGGGGGGCTGCTGAAATGGCGGGGCGGGGCTGACCAAAGGGGGGACAGCAGAGGTGTTTCCCGGGACAGAAAGCTTGTGAGGTTTGGCTTTCAGGTGCAGTGTGTGGCGCAACCTGGGCACTCTGTGGGCAGGCAGGGCTTTCTGTGCTGGCACCTTTTCCCTGCGAGGAATCCTCGTTTGGATGGGGTTTTGTGGGGGCTGCTAAAATGGCGGGGCGGGGCTGACCAAACGGGGGACAGCAGCCCTGTTTCCCGGGACAGAAAGCTTGTGAGGTTTGGCTTTCAGGTGCAGTGTGTGGCGCAGCCTGGGCACTCTGTGGGCAGGCAGGGCTTTCTGTGCTGGCACCTTTTCCCTGCGAGGAATCCCTATTTCGATCGGGTTTTGTGGGGGCTGCTAAAATGGCGGGGCGGGGCTGACCAAAGGGGGGGACAGCAGCCCTGTTTCCCGGGACAGAAAGCTTGTGAGGTTTGGCTTTCAGGTGCAGTGTGTGGCGCAGCCTGGGGTGTCCGTGAGCAGGCAGGGCTTTCTGTGCTGGCACCTTTTCCCTGCGAGGAATCCTCATTTGGATCGGGTTTGGATCGGGTGGCCGGCAATAGCGGGGCGGGGCTGACCAAAGGGGGGACAGCAGCCCTGTTTCCCGGGACAGAAAGCTTGTGAGGTTTGGCTTTCAGGTGCAGTGTGTGGCGCAGCCTGGGCACTCTGTGGGCAGGCAGGGCTTTCTGTGCTGGCACCTTTTCCCTGCGAGGAATCCTCATTCGGATGGGGTTTTGGGGGGGCTGCTAAAATGGCGGGGCGGGGCTGATCAAAGAGGGGACAGCAGCTCTGTTTCCCGGGACATAAAGCTTGTGAGGTTTGGCTTTCAGGTGCAGTGTGTGGCACAGCCTGGGCACTCTCTGGCCGACCTGGACTTTCTGCGCTGGCACCTTTTCCCTGCGAGGAATCCTCATTTGGATCGGGTTTGGATCGGGTGGCCGGCAATGGCGGGGCGGGGCTGACCAAAGTGTGACAGCAGCAGCCTTCTTTTCCCGGGACAGAAAGCTTGTGAGGTTTGGCTTTCAGGTGCAGTGTGTGGCGCAGCCTGGGGTGTCCGTGAGCAGGCAGGGCATTCTGTGCTGGCACCTTTTCCCTGCGAGGAATCCTCGTTTCGATCGGGTTTTGTGGGGGCTGCTAAAATGGCGGGGCGGGGCTGACCAAAGGGGGGACAGCAGCCCTGTTTCCCGGGACAGAAAGCTTGTGAGGTTTGGCTTTCAGGTGCAGTGTGTGGCGCAGACTGGGCTGTCCGTGAGCAGGCAGGGCTTTCTGTGCTGGCACCTTTTCCCTGCGAGGAATCCTCATTTGGATCGGGTTTGGATCGGGTGGCCGGCAATGGCGGGGCGGGGCTGACCAAAGGGGGGACAGCAGCCCTGTTTCCCGTGACAGAAAGCTTGTGAGGTTTGGCTTTCAGGTGCAGTGTGTGGCGCAGCCTGGACACTCTCTGGCCAACCTGGACTTTCTGTGCTGGCACCTTTTCCCTGCGAGGAATCCTCATTTGGATCGGGTTTGGATCGGGTGGCCGGCAATGGCGGGGCGGGGCTGACCAAAGGGGGGACAGCAGCAGTCTTCTTTTCCCGGGACAGAAAGCTTGTGAGGTTTGGCTTTCAGGTGCAGTGTGTGGCGCAGCCTGGGCACTCTGTGGGCAGGCAGGGCTTTCTGTGCTGGCACTTGTTCCCTGCGAGGAATCCTCGTTTGGATGGGGTTTTGGGGGGGCTGCTGAAATGGCGTGGCGGGGCTGACCAAAGGGGCGACAGCAGCCGTGTTTCCCGGGACAGAAAGCTTGTGAGGTTTGGCTTTCAGGTGCAGTGTGTGGCGCAGACTGGGCACTCTGTGGGCAGGCAGCGCTTTCTGTGCTGGCACCTTTTCCCTGCGAGGAATCCTCGTTTGGATGGGGTTTTGTGGGGGCTGCTAAAATGGCGGGTCGGGGCTGACCAAAGGGGGGACAGCAGCCCTGTTTCCCGGGAGAGAAAGCTTGTGAGGTTTGGCTTTCAGGTGCAGTGTGTGGCGCAGCCTGGGCACTCTGTGGGCAGGCAGGGCTTTTTGTGCTGGCACCTTTTCCCTGCGAGGAATCCTCATTTGGATGGTGTTTTGGGGGGCTGCTAAAATGGCGGGGCGGGGCTGACCAAAGGGGGGACGGCAGCCCTGTTTCCCGGGACAGAAAGCTTGTGAGGTTTGGCTTTCAGGTGCAGTGTGTGGCGCAGCCTGGGGTGTCCGTGAGCAGGCAGGGCTTTCTGTGCTGGCACCTTTTCCCTGCGAGGAATCCTCATTTGGATCGGGTTTGGATCGGGTGGCCGGCAATGGCGGGGCGGGGCTGACCAAAGGGGGGACAGCAGCCCTGTTTCCCGGGACAGAAAGCTTGTGAGGTTTGGCTTTCAGGTGCAGTGTGTGGCGCAGCCTGGGGTGTCCGTGAGCAGGCAGGGCTTTCTGTGCTGGCACCTTTTCCCTGCGAGGAATCCTCATTTGGATCGGGTTTGGATCGGGTGGCCGGCAATGGCGGGGCTGACCAAAGGGGGGACAGCAGCCGTGTTTCCCGGGACAGAAAGCTTGTGAGGTTTGGCTTTCAGGTGCAGTGTGTGGCGCAGCCTGGGCACTCTGTGGGCAGGCAGGGCTTTCTGTGCTGGCACCTTTTCCCTGCGAGGAATCCTCATTTGGATCGGGTTTTAGGGGGGCTGCTAAAATGGCGGGTCGGGGCTGACCAAAGGGGGGGACAGCAGCCCTGTTTCCCGGGACAGAAAGCTTGTGAGGTTTGGCTTTCAGGTGCAGTGTGTGGCGCAGCCTGGGGTGTCCGTGAGCAGGCAGGGCTTTCTGTGCTGGCACCTTTTCCCTGCGAGGAATCCTCATTTGAATCGGGTTTGGATCGGGTGGCCGGCAATGGCGCGGCGGGGCTGACCAAAGGGGGGACAGCAGCAGCCTTCTTTTCCCGGGACAGAAAGCTTGTGAAGTTTGGCTTTCAGGTGCAGTGTGTGGCGCAGCCTGGGGTGTCCGTGAGCAGGCAGGGCTTTCTGTGCTGGCACCTTTTCCCTGCGAGGAATCCTCATTTGGATCGGGTTTGGATCGGGTGGCCGGCAATGGCGGGGCGGGGCTGACCAAAGGGGGGACAGCAGCCCTGTTTCCCGGGACAGAAAGCTTGTGAGGTTTGGCTTTCAGGTGCAGTGTGTGGCGCAGCCTGGGCACTCTGTGGGCAGGCAGGGCTTTCTGTGCTGGCACCTTTTCCCTGCGAGGAATCCTCATTTGGATGGGGTTTTGGGGGGGCTGCTAAAATGGCGGGGCGGGGCTGATCAAAGAGGGGACAGCAGCTCTGTTTCCCGGGACAGAAAGCTTGTGAGGTTTGGCTTTCAGGTGCAGTGTGTGGCGCAGCCTGGGCACTCTCTGGCCAACCTGGACTTTCTGCGCCGGCACCTTTTCCCTGCGAGGAATCCTCATTTGGATCGGGTTTGGATCGGGTGGCCGGCAATGGCGGGGCGGGGCTGACCAAAGGGGGGACAGCAGCAGTCTTCTTTTCCCGGGACAGAAAGCTTGTGAGGTTTGCCTTTCAGGTGCAGTGTGTGGCGCAGCCTGGGCACTCTGTGGGCAGGCAGGGCTTTCTGTGCTGGCACTTGTTCCCTGCGAGGAATCCTCGTTTGGATGGGGTTTTGGGGGGGCTGCTGAAATGGCGTGGCGGGGCTGACCAAAGGGGCGACAGCAGCCGTGTTTCCCGGGACAGAAAGCTTGTGAGGTTTGGCTTTCAGGTGCAGTGTGTGGCGCAGACTGGGCACTCTGTGGGCAGGCAGCGCTTTCTGTGCTGGCACCTTTTCCCTGCGAGGAATCCTCGTTTGGATGGGGTTTTGTGGGGGCTGCTAAAATGGCGGGTCGGGGCTGACCAAAGGGGGGACAGCAGCCCTGTTTCCCGGGAGAGAAAGCTTGTGAGGTTTGGCTTTCAGGTGCAGTGTGTGGCGCAGCCTGGGCACTCTGTGGGCAGGCAGGGCTTTTTGTGCTGGCACCTTTTCCCTGCGAGGAATCCTCATTTGGATGGTGTTTTGGGGGGCTGCTAAAATGGCGGGGCGGGGCTGACCAAAGGGGGGACGGCAGCCCTGTTTCCCGGGACAGAAAGCTTGTGAGGTTTGGCTTTCAGGTGCAGTGTGTGGCGCAGCCTGGGGTGTCCGTGAGCAGGCAGGGCTTTCTGTGCTGGCACCTTTTCCCTGCGAGGAATCCTCATTTGGATCGGGTTTGGATCGGGTGGCCGGCAATGGCGGGGCGGGGCTGACCAAAGGGGGGACAGCAGCCCTGTTTCCCGGGACAGAAAGCTTGTGAGGTTTGGCTTTCAGGTGCAGTGTGTGGCGCAGCCTGGGGTGTCCGTGAGCAGGCAGGGCTTTCTGTGCTGGCACCTTTTCCCTGCGAGGAATCCTCATTTGGATCGGGTTTGGATCGGGTGGCCGGCAATGGCGGGGCTGACCAAAGGGGGGACAGCAGCCGTGTTTCCCGGGACAGAAAGCTTGTGAGGTTTGGCTTTCAGGTGCAGTGTGTGGCGCAGCCTGGGCACTCTGTGGGCAGGCAGGGCTTTCTGTGCTGGCACCTTTTCCCTGCGAGGAATCCTCATTTGGATCGGGTTTTAGGGGGGCTGCTAAAATGGCGGGTCGGGGCTGACCAAAGGGGGGGACAGCAGCCCTGTTTCCCGGGACAGAAAGCTTGTGAGGTTTGGCTTTCAGGTGCAGTGTGTGGCGCAGCCTGGGGTGTCCGTGAGCAGGCAGGGCTTTCTGTGCTGGCACCTTTTCCCTGCGAGGAATCCTCATTTGAATCGGGTTTGGATCGGGTGGCCGGCAATGGCGCGGCGGGGCTGACCAAAGGGGGGACAGCAGCAGCCTTCTTTTCCCGGGACAGAAAGCTTGTGAAGTTTGGCTTTCAGGTGCAGTGTGTGGCGCAGCCTGGGGTGTCCGTGAGCAGGCAGGGCTTTCTGTGCTGGCACCTTTTCCCTGCGAGGAATCCTCATTTGGATCGGGTTTGGATCGGGTGGCCGGCAATGGCGGGGCGGGGCTGACCAAAGGGGGGACAGCAGCCCTGTTTCCCGGGACAGAAAGCTTGTGAGGTTTGGCTTTCAGGTGCAGTGTGTGGCGCAGCCTGGGCACTCTGTGGGCAGGCAGGGCTTTCTGTGCTGGCACCTTTTCCCTGCGAGGAATCCTCATTTGGATGGGGTTTTGGGGGGGCTGCTAAAATGGCGGGGCGGGGCTGATCAAAGAGGGGACAGCAGCTCTGTTTCCCGGGACAGAAAGCTTGTGAGGTTTGGCTTTCAGGTGCAGTGTGTGGCGCAGCCTGGGCACTCTCTGGCCAACCTGGACTTTCTGCGCTGGCACCTTTTCCCTGCGAGGAATCCTCATTTGGATCGGGTTTGGATCGGGTGGCCGGCAATGGCGGGGCGGGGCTGACCAAAGTGTGACAGCAGCAGCCTTCTTTTCCCGGGACAGAAAGCTTGTGAGGTTTGGCTTTCAGGTGCAGTGTGTGGCGCAGCCTGGGCACTCTGTGGGCAGGCAGGGCTTTCTGTGCTGGCACCTTTTCCCTGCGAGGAATCCTCATTTGGATGGGGTTTTGGGGGGGCTGCTGAAATGGCGGGGCGGGGCTGACCAAAGGGGGGACGGCAGCCCTGTTTCCCGGGACAGAAAGCTTGTGAGGTTTGGCTTTCAGGTGCAGTGTGTGGCGCAGCCTGGGGTGTCCGTGAGCAGGCAGGGCTTTCTGTGCTGGCACCTTTTCCCTGCGAGGAATCCTCATTTGGATCGGGTTTGGATCGGGTGGCCGGCAATGGCGGGGCGGGGCTGACCAAAGGGGGGACAGCAGCAGCCTTCTTTTCCCGGGACAGAAAGCTTGTGAGGTTTGGCTTTCAGGTGCAGTGTGTGGCGCAGCCTGGGGTGTCCGTGAGCAGGCAGGGCTTTCTGTGCTGGCACCTTTTCCCTGCGAGGAATCCTCATTTGCATCGGGTTTGGATCGGGTGGCCGGCAATGGCGGGGCGGGGCTGACCAAAGGGGGGACAGCAGCCCTGTTTCCCGGGACAGAAAGCTTGTGAGGTTTGGCTTTCAGGTGCAGTGTGTGGCGCAGCCTGGGCACTCTGTGGGCAGGCAGACCTTTCTGTGCTGGCACCTTTTCCCTGCGAGGAATCCTCATTTGGATGGGGTTTTGGGGGGGCTGCTAAAATGGCGGGGCGGGGCTGATCAAAGAGGGGATAGCAGCTCTGTTTCCCGGGACAGAAAGCTTGTGAGGTTTGGCTTTCAGGTGCAGTGTGTGGCGCAGCCTGGGCACTCTCTGGCCAACCTGGACTTTCTGCGCTGGCACCTTTTCCCTGCGAGGAATCCTCATTTGGATCGGGTTTGGATCGGGTGGCCGGCAATGGCGGGGCGGGGCTGACCAAAGGGGGGACAGCAGCAGTCTTCTTTTCCCGGGACAGAAAGCTTGTGAGGTTTGGCTTTCAGGTGCAGTGTGTGGCGCAGCCTGGGCACTCTGTGGGCAGGCAGGGCTTTCTGTGCTGGCACCTTTTCCCTGCGAGGAATCCTCGTTTGGATGGGGTTTTGGGGGGGCTGCTGAAATGGCGGGGCGGGGCTGACCAAAGGGGGGACAGCAGCCCTGTTTCCCGGGACAGAAAGCTTGTGAGGTTTGGCTTTCAGGTGCAGTGTGTGGCGCAGCCTGGGCACTCTGTGGGCAGGCAGGGCTTTCTGTGCTGGCACCTTTTCCCTGCGAGGAATCCTCATTTGGATGGGGTTTTGGGGGGCCTGCTGAAATGGCGGGGCGGGGCTGACCAAAGGGGGGACGGCAGCCCTGTTTCCCGGGACAGAAAGCTTGTGAAGTTTGGCTTTCAGGTGCAGTGTGTGGCGCAGCCTGGGCACTCTGTGGGCAGGCAGGGCTTTCTGTGCTGGCACCTTTTCCCTGCGAGGAATCCTCATTTGGATCGGGTTTGGATCGGGTGGCCGGCAATGGCGGGGCGGGGCTGACCAAAGGGGGGACAGCAGCAGTCTTCTTTTCCCGGGACAGAAAGCTTGTGAGGTTTGGCTTTCAGGTGCAGTGTGTGGCGCAGCCTGGGGTGTCCGTGAGCAGGCAGACCTTTCTGTGCTGGCACCTTTTCCCTGCGAGGAATCCTCATTTGGATGGGGTTTTGGGGGGGCTGCTAAAATGGCGGGGCGGGGCTGACCAAAGGGGGGACAGCAGCCCTGTTTCCCGGGACAGAAAGCTTGTGAGGTTTGGCTTTCAGGTGCAGTGTGTGGCGCAGCCTGGGCACTCTCTGGCCAACCTGGACTTTCTGTGCTGGCACATTTTCCCTGCAAGGAATCCTCATTTGCATCGCATTTGTATCGGGTGGCCGGCTATGGCGGGGCGGGGCTGACCAAAGTGTGACAGCAGCAGCCTTCTTTTCCCGGGACAGAAAGCTTGTGAGGTTTGGCTTTCAGGTGCAGTGTGTGGCGCAGCCTGGGGTGTCCGTGAGCAGGCAGGGCTTTCTGTGCTGGCACCTTTTCCCTGCGAGGAATCCTCATTTGGATCGGGTTTGGATCGGGTGGCCGGCAATGGCGGGACGGGGCTGACCAAAGGGGGGACAGCAGCAGTCTTCTTTTCCCGGGACAGAAAGCTTGTGAGGTTTGGCTTTCAGGTGCAGTGTGTGGCGCAGCCTGGGCACTCTCTGGCCAACCTGGAATTTCTGTGCTGGCACCTTTTCCCTGCAAGGAATCCTCATTTGGATCGGATTTGTACCGGGTGGCCGGCAATGGCGGGGCGGGGCTGACCAAAGGGGGGGACAGCAGCAGCCTTCTTTTCCCAGGGCAGAAAGCTTGTGAGGTTTGGCTTTCAGGTGCAGTGTGTGGCGCAGCCTGGGCACTCTGTGGGCAGGCAGGGCTTTCTGTGCTGGCACCTTTTCCCTGCGAGGAATCCTCATTTGCATCGGGTTTTGGGGGGGCTGCTAAAATGGCGGGGCGGGGCTGACCAAAGGGGGGACAGCAGCCCTGTTTCCCGGGACAGAAAGCTTGTGAAGTTTGGCTTTCAGGTGCAGTGTGTGGCGCAGCCTGGGGTGTCCGTGAGCAGGCAGGGCTTTCTGTGCTGGCACCTTTTCCCTGCGAGGAATCCTCATTTGGATCGGGTTTGGATCGGGTGGCCGGCAATGGCGGGGCGGGGCTAATCAAAGGGGGGACAGCAGCAGTCTTCTTTTCCCGGGACAGAAAGCTTGTGAGGTTTGGCTTTCAGGTGCAGTGTGTGGCGCAGCCTGGGCACTCTGTGGGCAGGCAGACCTTTCTGTGCTGGCACCTTTTCCCTGCGAGGAATCCTCATTTGGATCGGATTTGTATCGGGTGGCCGGCAATGGCGGGGCGGGGCTGACCAAAGTGTGAGAGCAGCAGCCTTCTTTTCCCAGGACAGAGAGCTTGTGAGGTTTGGCTTTCAGGTGCAGTGTGTGGCGCAGCCTGGGGTGTCCGTGAGCAGGCAGGGCTTTCTGTGCTGGCACCTTTTCCCTGCGAGGAATCCTCATTTGCATCGGGTTTTGGGGGGGCTGCTAAAATGGCGGGGCGGGGCTGACCAAAGGGGGGATAGCAGCCCTGTTTCCCGGGACAGAAAGCTTGTGAGGTTTGGCTTTCAGGTGCAGTGTGTGGCGCAGCCTGGGCACTCTGTGGGCAGGCAGGGCTTTCTGTGCTGGCACCTTTTCCCTGCGAGGAATCCTCATTTGGATCGGGTTTTGGGGGGGCTGCTAAAATGGCGGGGCGGGGCTGACCAAAGGGGGGAACAGTAGCCCTGTTTCCCGGGACAGAAAGCTTGTGAGGTTTGGCTTTCAGGTGCAGTGTGTGGCACAGCCTGGGCACTCTCTGGCCAACCTGGACTTTCTGTGCTGGCACCTTTTCCCTGCGAGGAATCCTCATTTGGATCGGATTTGTATCGGGTGGCCGGCAATGGCGGGGCGGGGCTGACCAAAGGGGGGACAGCAGCAGTCTTCTTTTCCCGGGACAGAAAGCTTCTGAGGTTTGGCTTTCAGGTGCAGTGTGTGGCGCAGCCTGGGCACTCTGTGGTCAGGCAGGGCTTTCTGTGCTGGCACCTTTTCCCTGCGAGGAATCCTCATTTGGATCGGGTTTTGGGGGGGCTGCTAAAATGGCGGGGCGGGGCTGACCAAAGGGGGGACAGCAGCCCTGTTTCCCGGGACAGAAAGCTTGTGAGGTTTGGCTTTCAGGTGCAGTGTGTGGCGCTGCCTGGACACTGTGTGGGCAGGCAGGGCTTTCTGTGCTGGCACCTTTTCCCTGCGAGGAATCCTCATTTGGATCGGGTTTGGATCGGGTGGCCGGCAATGGCGGGGCGGGGCTGACCAAAGGGGGGACAGCAGCAGTCTTCTTTTCCCGGGACAGAAAGCTTGTGAGGTTTGGCTTTCAGGTGCAGTGTGTGGCGCAGCCTGGGGTGTCCGTGAGCAGGCAGACCTTTCTGTGCTGGCACCTTTTCCCTGCGAGGAATCCTCATTTGGATGGGGTTTTGGGGGGGCTGCTAAAATGGCGGGGCGGGGCTGACCAAAGGGGGGACAGCAGCCCTGTTTCCCGGGACAGAAAGCTTGTGAGGTTTGGCTTTCAGGTGCAGTGTGTGGCACAGCCTGGGCACTCTCTGGCCAACCTGGACTTTCTGTGCTGGCACATTTTCCCTGCAAGGAATCCTCATTTGCATCGCATTTGTATCGGGTGGCCGGCTATGGCGGGGCGGGGCTGACCAAAGTGTGACAGCAGCAGCCTTCTTTTCCCGGGACAGAAAGCTTGTGAGGTTTGGCTTTCAGGTGCAGTGTGTGGCGCAGCCTGGGGTGTCCGTGAGCAGGCAGGGCTTTCTGTGCTGGCACCTTTTCCCTGCGAGGAATCCTCATTTGGATCGGGTTTGGATCGGGTGGCCGGCAATGGCGGGACGGGGCTGACCAAAGGGGGGACAGCAGCAGTCTTCTTTTCCCGGGACAGAAAGCTTGTGAGGTTTGGCTTTCAGGTGCAGTGTGTGGCGCAGCCTGGGCACTCTCTGGCCAACCTGGAATTTCTGTGCTGGCACCTTTTCCCTGCAAGGAATCCTCATTTGGATCGGATTTGTACCGGGTGGCCGGCAATGGCGGGGCGGGGCTGACCAAAGGGGGGGACAGCAGCAGCCTTCTTTTCCCAGGGCAGAAAGCTTGTGAGGTTTGGCTTTCAGGTGCAGTGTGTGGCGCAGCCTGGGCACTCTGTGGGCAGGCAGGGCTTTCTGTGCTGGCACCTTTTCCCTGCGAGGAATCCTCATTTGCATCGGGTTTTGGGGGGGCTGCTAAAATGGCGGGGCGGGGCTGACCAAAGGGGGGACAGCAGCCCTGTTTCCCGGGACAGAAAGCTTGTGAAGTTTGGCTTTCAGGTGCAGTGTGTGGCGCAGCCTGGGGTGTCCGTGAGCAGGCAGGGCTTTCTGTGCTGGCACCTTTTCCCTGCGAGGAATCCTCATTTGGATCGGGTTTGGATCGGGTGGCCGGCAATGGCGGGGCGGGGCTAATCAAAGGGGGGACAGCAGCAGTCTTCTTTTCCCGGGACAGAAAGCTTGTGAGGTTTGGCTTTCAGGTGCAGTGTGTGGCGCAGCCTGGGGTGTCCGTGAGCAGGCAGGGCTTTCTGTGCTGGCACCTTTTCCCTGCGAGGAATCCTCATTTGCATCGGGTTTTGGGGGGGCTGCTAAAATGGCGGGGCGGGGCTGACCAAAGGGGGGATAGCAGCCCTGTTTCCCGGGACAGAAAGCTTGTGAGGTTTGGCTTTCAGGTGCAGTGTGTGGCGCAGCCTGGGCACTCTGTGGGCAGGCAGGGCTTTCTGTGCTGGCACCTTTTCCCTGCGAGGAATCCTCATTTGGATCGGGTTTTGGGGGGGCTGCTAAAATGGCGGGGCGGGGCTGACCAAAGGGGGGAACAGTAGCCCTGTTTCCCGGGACAGAAAGCTTGTGAGGTTTGGCTTTCAGGTGCAGTGTGTGGCACAGCCTGGGCACTCTCTGGCCAACCTGGACTTTCTGTGCTGGCACCTTTTCCCTGCGAGGAATCCTCATTTGGATCGGATTTGGATCGGGTGGCCGGCAATGGCGGGGCGGGGCTGACCAAAGTGTGACAGCAGCAGCCTTCTTTTCCCAGGACAGAGAACTTGTGAGGTTTGGCTTTCAGGTGCAGTGTGTGGCGCAGCCTGGGGTGTCCGTGAGCAGGCAGACCTTTCTGTGCTGGCACCTTTTCCCTGCGAGGAATCCTCATTTGGATGGGGTTTTGGGGGGGCTGCTAAAATGGCGGGGCGGGGCTGACCAAAGGGGGGACAGCAGCCCTGTTTCCCGGGACAGAAAGCTTGTGAAGTTTGGCTTTCAGGTGCAGTGTGTGGCGCAGCCTGGGGTGTCCGTGAGCAGGCAGGGCTTTCTGTGCTGGCACCTTTTCCCTGCGAGGAATCCTCATTTGGATCGGGTTTTGGGGGGGCTGCTAAAATGGCGGGGCGGGGCTGACCAAAGTGTGACAGCAGCAGCCTTCTTTTCCCGGGACAGAAATCTTGTGAGGTTTGGCTTTCAGGTGCAGTGTGTGGCGCAGCCTGGGGTGTCCGTGAGCAGGCAGGGCTTTCTGTGCTGGCACCTTTTCCCTGCGAGGAATCCTCATTTGGATCGGGTTTGGATCGGGTGGCCGGCAATGGCGGGGCGGGGCTGACCAAAGGGGGGACAGCAGCAGTCTTCTTTTCCCGGGACAGAAAGCTTGTGAGGTTTGGCTTTCAGGTGCAGTGTGTGGCGCAGCCTGGGCACTCTGTGGGCAGGCAGGGCTTTCTGTGCTGGCACCTTTTCCCTGCGAGGAATCCTCATTTGGATCGGGTTTGGATCGGGTGGCCGGCAATGGCGGGGCGGGGCTGACCAAAGGGGGGACAGCAGCAGTCTTCTTTTCCCGGGACAGAAAGCTTGTGAGGTTTGGCTTTCAGGTGCAGTGTGTGGCGCAGCCTGAGGTGTCCGTGAGCAGGCAGACCTTTCTGTGCTGGCACCTTTTCCCTGCGAGGAATCCTCATTTGGATGGGGTTTTGGGGGGGCTGCTAAAATGGCGGGGCGGGGCTGACCAAAGGGGGGACAGCAGCCCTGTTTCCCGGGACAGAAAGCTTGTGAGGTTTGGCTTTCAGGTGCAGTGTGTGGCACAGCCTGGGCACTCTCTGGCCAACCTGGACTTTCTGTGCTGGCACATTTTCCCTGCAAGGAATCCTCATTTGCATCGGATTTGTATCGGGTGGCCGGCTATGGCGGGGCGGGGCTGACCAAAGTGTGACAGCAGCAGCCTTCTTTTCCCGGGACAGAAAGCTTGTGAGGTTTGGCTTTCAGGTGCAGTGTGTGGCGCAGCCTGGGGTGTCCGTGAGCAGGCAGGGCTTTCTGTGCTGGCACCTTTTCCCTGCGAGGAATCCTCATTTGCATCGGGTTTTGGGGGGGCTGCTAAAATGGCGGGGCGGGGCTGACCAAAGGGGGGACAGCAGCCCTGTTTCCCGGGACAGAAAGCTTTTGAGGTTTGGCTTTCAGGTGCAGTGTGTGGCGCTGCCTGGACACTCTGTGGGCAGGCAGGGCTTTCTGTGCTGGCACCTTTTCCCTGCGAGGAATCCTCGTTTGGATCGGGTGGCCGGCAATGGCGGGGCGTGGCGGACCAAAGGGGGGACAGTAGCCCTGTTTCCCGGGACAGAAAGCTTGTGAGGTTTGGCTTTCAGGTGCAGTGTGTGGCGCAGCCTGGGCACTCTGTGGGCAGGCAGGGCATTCTGTGCTGGCACCTTTTCCCTGCGAGGAATCCTCATTTGGATCGGGTTTGGATCGGGTGGCCGGCAATGGCGGGGCGGGGCTGACCAAAGGGGGGACAGCAGCAGCCTTCTTTTCCCGGGACAGAAAGCTTGTGACGTTTGGCTTTCAGGTGCATTGTGTGGCGCAGCCTGGGCACTCTATGGGCAGGCAGGGCTTTCTGTGCTTGCACCTTTTCCCTGCGAGGAATTCTCATTTGTGTCGGGTTTAGAGGAGGACGCTGGGGACATGAGGGAACACACTAAAAGCTTCGTCCAAAAATTAAAAGATGAAACAATCCCTGAGCTGTCCAGGTGAATTCCCTGATGGAGACCACCCCACTGCAGAGGAAGGGCATGTGCTGCTGCTTGGTCCTTGTGAAACCAAAGTTCCTGTTGGTGAAGTTGAGAGGATTTTCTGATTGTGCTGAGACCTTAAATGCCAAATTTTAGCATCTGTTCCCACGAAGGATCCGTGTCCTCCGTACATCCCCCGCTCACTCTCGAGGGGTCTTCGCTTCCGTTTCCATGAAAGCTGTGTTGTGTGTCACAGGAACGCAGCTGAAACCTGCTCTGAAAAGGCTGGAGAGACATGGGAAAAGGCCTGAAGAGGAGCAGCTCAATCCAAATTGGGTATTTCGTAGGAAAAGCCTGGGTGGGCGCTTCAGGGAATAGGTGTGGAGGCTGACCCAAAGCCCTCTGAGATCAGAGTCGGCCGTCAACAACGACCTTCCCCTCACAAATCCAAGGTCCCAGCTCCCGGTGGGACCCCGACGGCCACCAGCCACAAACAGCTTTGTCCCAGCTCCGGGAACACGGTGGCCACCAGCCTCTGGCCTGCTGATACACCTTTGTATTTGTATTTTTATTTTGAATCAACAGCACTTTCAGCTACTTTTATTATTGTTTTTAATTCTCCTAAGTCTGTATTTGCTTTGGAGGAGAGAATGAAAACTTGGGATTAAATGAAGTGGATCAGGATGGTGGAACAAAAAGGAAAAAAGCGGAGAACGTTTCAAATATTATTAAAGTGATTTTTTTCCCAGTAATATAAACCATGAAGTTCTTTATAACATTATAGTATTTTAGAGTTTTATGAAGCTCTCTATTGTGACTTTTATGAATCAAAAGATGAAGATGATGAGATACTTTAGCATTTATATTTTTCAAAATGAAATGTATACTGAAAATAAAGTAGCTTTATGCATTTATGGGAGAGTTCATGTCCATTTTCGCTCCTTATGTGTCGAGTCTTGTCTGATTGAATTGAGGTCTGAGGATCACTGTGGTGGTACGGGGGAGTGGCTGGCAATTTGGAAGCAGGCGTCATTGGTTCGCCTGGATTGCCAAGGAGCAGCACGGAGATGAGCCCACTGGTGCCAGGGGTGTCACCTCCTTCAGGAAGCAGGCGGTGGGTGCAGGGGAGATGCAGCAGGTGGAGACCATGGAGAGGAAGGTCCTGGTGGAGCCCAGGAGCACAGGCAGAGGGGCCTGGCTGTAGCTGCTGGCGTACTCGTACAGATACCTGCGGCAGGGGCGGGACGAGAAGACCCGGCACCCCGGGATCGGGAGCAGGAGCTGCGGGATTTAGGGGCGTTGGGGCTGCCCGGGGCTGGGAGCCCTCTCCGGCTACCGGGAACGGCGAGTCCGCACTGCAGGACTTGACCGACAGGGCCGAGGACTGCGGGAGGGACAAGTGGTTATGGCCACCCACGACACACTCTCTCACATCCCAGCCGTGCTTTGGGGTCCATCCCCCGCTTTTGGGTCGCGCCCCGGGGCTGCAGTCCCGGCCGTGCCCACCGGGGTCACCGCTCTCCCGTGCCAAGGCACAGCCCCGGCTCCCCCGGCCCGAGCGGGACCGTGTCCCGTTCCCTGGGGGGGTCCCAGCCCCAATCCCACCTCGGTCCTCCCGCCGCGGGGCCCCCACTCCGCCTGCCGGGCGAGAGGCGGCACCGGCCAGGACCCGCAGCGGGCACGGGCGGGACCCGGCAACGAGCCCCGGGAACAAACCCCCGAGCACGGACCCCCGGCAACGAGCCCCTGGACTTAAGAGGAAGGGGTTTGAAATCCTCAAAAGCTCAGTGATGACAGAACAGTGTCACTGCCTTTATCAGCTCATCTCTAAATTCAACATGGCACAAGAAGCTGTGCAGAAATACCCATCTCAACAAAGATCTCCCAGAGCAGTTCGAATCCAAGGGTGCTTCACTTCAGCTGTGCACAAGCACCACTCCTGCTCACCTCCGTGCTGTGTTTGACAGAGTCTGACAGAACATTCCTTTGGGGAACCTGCTGGTTCCTGCTCACGAGGAGGCTGATACACCAGACTTACTGCCTGAGGTACAAAACACACTCCAGAGTAATCACCCCAACAACTGTATCAGATAGAAACACATCCTTAGAAATAACAATTGCGATGCCAAGGTTTCATGTTCTAAACTCTCTGTCTCTCCCTCCAGAGTTCTCCTGGGAATGTAGGGATGGTGTTTAAGAGCAGCATAAGGAGAACTGACAGTCACTGTTCCACACTTTTCAGGATAGCAACACTGCCAAACTGAGCTTGTAACATAGACCCTCTCAGGATAATTTGTATATCTCATTAAATGCTAATTCTTCATGAGAAGAATCAGGACAGAGAGGCTGATTTAACACCTAGAGGGATTCGTGGGCTACAATGAGGACACTGACCACAAGCCTGGTGCTCCTGAAAAGAGCAGGTATTGACCTGACAAGTGCCTCAGATCAATCTGTGACAAGAAGTGGGAGGTGGAGTTGGTACCAGAGTCGCTGTCCCTTCACACACAGTTAGTCATTGGGCTGCAGAAAAGAAGGGGGTTCCTGCCTGCTGCTCTGCCCTGTCACTGCCCCGTTCCCTGGGAGCTTTGGCCGCGGCACTGAAACGCTGCCAGGACCTGTCCCTGCTGTGCAGGTCCGTGGGGCTGCAGGACACGGTGTCACACAGCACACACGGCCACTGGGTCCTGCCAGCTCCTCCAGCCTGTGCTTCCTGATTGCCGGGCATTTTAGGGGCCACCTGTCTCCAGGGATGGGCAGGGAAACAGAGATTTCCTGTGACTGGGAGCAAGATTTCCTGTGACAGGGCCTTGCCAAGGCAAGCAAATCGCCTGGGTTTCAGGTGCCCGTGTGCAATTCCATCTCCAGGCTCTCCCCCAGCAGCAGGTTCCTGTCACCAGTTCCCGATCTCCCTCAGCTGAGCGGGCGGGGCGGGGCCGCAGGGCCAGGCGGGCTGGGATTGGGCGGCGGCGCTCGAGCGCTGATTGGGCAGCGCTGCCGGCCCGCGGTATAAAGGGCCGGCGGGGCGGGTGCGGTCGGTTGTGTGTGAGGGCTGAGGGTGGTGCCCCGCTGCTGCCCGGGCTGCGGAGGGGAGAGCGCCTTGGCCGCTGGGTTATGGACCGGGGGAGCCGGGGGGCGTTTAGGGGCGCCTTGTGCTGGGCAGCGGGGGCCGGGTAAGCCCCTTACCTGCCGGGTGCGCCTGGGGGGAGCCGCGGCAGGGCTGCGGGGCTGTTGCTCTCTGGGTGTCTCAGGGATTGCCTCGGAATCCCAAAGGCTTTCCCCGTGCAGGGTTATGAGGCAAAGACTGCCTTAACTTGATTTCTTGGTGCTGCATTAATGCTTTTTGCTCGTTCTGTGTCAGTTTCCAGCCTGGCTCGTGGTTTCCCCTGGTGCTGGGGAGTGGAGGCGAGTTGTGCTTCCTGCTGGGAGAGAGAAGGGCCTTGGGAAGCTGCTCCATGAGCCACAGCTGTGCCGAGCCCGGGAGTCTGTCCAGGTCAGAGCAGGGCTTATACTGCCAGTGAGGAGCTGGGTTTGCTGTTGAAACATGCACATGCCTTTAAATGCAAGGACAGGCAGAAGCTGGGAGGGACCCTGAGCACATTTTAAAAGCCCTTGACTGTGGGAGGAGTGTCCAGGAGAAATTATTCCTTTTTGTTGCAGGGAGGCAGTTTGTGAGGACAGGGGGGTTGCTGTGCTCTCTAGCAAAAATACTCCCCTTGGGATGTCCATGCTGAGGAAATGTTGGCCCCGTGTGGGCTGGAGCAAAGGTGTGTGGGTGCCTGTGTGTGACACCCGTGGGTGTGCAGGAAGGGGGTTCTGGTGCCATTGGAGCTGCCAGGGAGCCAAAAGGGGCACAGTTGTCTGAAAAAGGTGAAAGCTCTGTTGGCCTCTGTTGACACCTGCACCAAAGGAGATGCAAATTTTCCCCCTCTTGGTTGCAGGCTTCACAAAGCTCCCAGGAAAGGAAGTTTTAGATTCCAACTCCCCTTTATGCTAAAGGTTTCCTTGCTCTCTCAGCAGGATGTCGAGTGCCACCGTGTCCCTGAGGTTCCCCTTTCTGCTGTTGGGAGAGCACGAGGTGGATGGAGAGGATCCCCAGCCATCTGCAGGCAAAAGGGACTCGCACAACTGCAATTTTTCTCCAGGTCTCTTAAGGTGGACTTTCAGGGTACCATGGGTAATGTGCCAGCTCTCCTGCTGGAGTTTTTGTCTTCTGCTATATTTGAACATACAGAGTAAAACTAAAGTCAGGTGTGTTCTGGGGTATGGTACACTAGTGCAAAGCTCCTTCCCTCTGTTTATTTTCTGTTCTGGAAAGCACAGTCTGGGGTTCCTGGGCACTTCCTATTAAATGATTCCATGAAAATAATTTTGTACTGAAAGGAGAAAGGAGCTGTCTGTTTGAGATCAGATGTCACTGATAAAAGCTTTGTTTTTTCACTCAGTAAGCTTTTAAAATATCTCATAGTGTGTAGGAATGCCTGGCTTCTAAAACTCACCAATTGAATCTTAGAAGTTTCTTTGAAGAGCTGATTTCAGACAGGAAAATTGCCCCCCCCAGGAGGGACTCTGTGCCTGCTCTCCCGTGGCTCCAAGGGATCTCTGGCCCTTCACGCCGGCACCGAGATTTTCTCGGGAAGGGCCTCAGATCCCCGGACCAGTCTGGGACACAGGCAAGATCCCCCTGCCTTTAGAAATGAGGCCTTCTTGTGGCTTCCTCCCCGTCCCCGTTGGTGGGTTCCAAAGAAGGCCTCCTGAAATGCCTTTTGGGCTGTCCATGGCAAGCTTGAGACCAAATTGGGCCCCCTGGAGGGACAGTGCTGTTGGTGCCCCCCGGGTTGGGGCACCCCGAGGACTCCAGCGCGCACCGAAAGGATTATTCGGGGAGATCCTCGGGGTGCCCGGCCCTGGGGAGCTCAAAGCAAGGTCCCTCCCATGGATTCAGGCATTGCTGAGAGTATCCCAGGGGTCCCTGTCCCTGCTAGACATGGAGCTCTCTAATGGACTGGAATTGGGTTCTAAAAGTGGTGCTCCAAGTGCCAAAGCAGTGTGGGATTGGGATTAAGAAATGAGCAGTGAGGGTCCAATTGGCTGTTTTCTCTTGAATATAATGGTAAGAGCTGCAGGAGTGCCAGGTGTGTGTTCCAGTCCCCAGCATTTGGTTTGCACATATCCTGGTCAGACACAGGTCCAACTTCCTCAGTCCTTAACCCAGTAGAGGGAGAATTAAGGACTGGCAGTGTTAAGGTGATGGGTGTGACAGGGGTGAAACTGGGAAAACATTGGGGAATTCCTCAGTTTGTCTGTTTGCCAAACTCACCCAAACCTGTGCTCGGAAGAGATGCACTGGAAAAGTTGAGGCAGAAATGAAATGGAAAACTGGGGATGTTGAAACTGCAATTCCTGGAACTAAATGTGTCAAAGCAGCAGGTCTTGTTGGGCAGGGAATAACTCCTGTCAGCAGCAAGGTCCCGACTGAAGTGGCAGCTGCAGTTGTTCCTGTGATGTGGGCCAGTGGACTTCCAGGAGAGTGGGAGAGGGCAGAACCTGTAGGTATTACCCCTACTGTGGGATCTCTGCTGGTAAGGCCAAGCCAGTATCCTTTAAAAGCAGAATGCCAGACTGGATTGGTTGCAGTAACAGCTAAATTTGCTCCTCCTGGTTTGCTTGTAGGATTTGAATGCAAGAACCTGCCAAGAAACCAATGGCCAAGATGATTGATTAGTGCCGGGCCTGAGAGAACCATCTTCAATGACAACCTGAAGCAGTTTCCAGTATTGGATTGCAAAGATGGCCTTTGCTGCATCTCCTTGAGCAAGGAAAGCCAAGAAACCTTTGCTTTCGAAGGAGAAAACCTGGAAAGCGGGAAGGAAGAAAAGAAGCCCCATGACTCCTCCTGAGCCCCAGACAGCCCATGAACTGCCTTCCTGGGAATGGTAGGACGGGGTGGACTCTGGATTGCTCCGTCTGGATGTGTGGTAAGACTGTTATGCCAACTTCTCAAACAGCCTGTAAGCATTTGCTGCCTTGGCTAGATGGTGCAAGGGCAACATTTAAGCAGCTGAAGCATTCCCTGAGGAGAGCTCTGGGTCTGCCAGATGTGTCAGAACTGTTGGAAGCATCTTTGGTGGGGAGGGCAAACAAAGGCCAAGGTGTGCAGTGACCCCCCTGAGAAGGGACTTGGAGTTAATGGCATCCCTGCAAGTGAACTGTGTGGGCTGTTCCCCCTGTAGGGCAGGTGACAGTCCCAGCTACAGTGATGGGAAAAATGGTTAAAAGAGAGCCCCAAAAGCTGGAAATCCTCCAGGAGGCTCTTGGCCAACAGAGTTTCCTGACTTCCCCCTGCAAGAAGGACAGTGATAGCTTTTGAGTGCTGATAGATCCTTTGAGTAGATAGCCTTGAGTGTGTCCTTGTTGCCCCAGTAGGCCTTGCCAAAGTCCCAATATTCCAGGAGATATACATATTGAAGTTTAAAATGATCTCCATAGTCCTTTGTTGTCTTGAGGCTCTCCCCTGCAGGAACTCCAGGAACTCCTGGTGCCGCCTGGGCCGATGGATTGGACGCCCCAGCCCCTCCGTTCCTGCCCAGCCAGTGGGTCCGTGTCCAGTGGTGGCACTGCCAGCCCTGCAGGTGAAGTGGGAAGGGCCTTTCCAGGTCTTGTGGGTCACATTTAGAGTAGCCAAAGTTGCAGAAAAAGGATGTTGGGTCTCTTCTTGAGTTCGGAAAGCTCCTTTTGATTGGTGAGCAGGACAAAGTTCAGAGTTCCCATCCGTGTTTGTGTCTCAGCCTGTGTTAGTATTCAGGGCTGTAGCTGTTGTTGTCACTGAGGAGTCAAACTCTGCTTTAAATCATGAGACACTGGCCTAGTGGACAAGTGTCAAGAATAAAGAGGGAATGATACCTGAGTGTTGAGATGTAACAAGAGCTGATCCTTTTTGCAGTGGGATGTAGACTGGAAACCGCACAGAATTGAGCCAAGGGATTGAAAGGGACCAACCAAAGGAGGTGAAGAAAGAAGGAAGAAGGGAAGTGAGGCAGTAGACAAGCAGCACCAAGTTGCTGTGTAAGCAGGTGAGTTGTGTTGAGGTTCCTAAGGCAGGCACTGAGGACTTTGAGGGCTCCAGACAGAGCAGACCTGGGAAGGCCCTCGGTGAAGCCCCTTGGAAACCTTCTAAGGGTAGGTGTGTATGGTAATGAGTGTTGGAAAATGTCCTGAGTAGGGATTAGGAATACAGGGAAGGAAAATGAATCCTCCTGTAATGCTGCCATGTCAGCTGCAGTGGAGATAGCTCTGTGTGCCCTTTGGGAGCTGATTGCCAGGACTCCTGGCGGGCTGGAATGATTCAAGAGCATAGGAATAGAAGATTGCCTGGCTTCTAAAACTCATCAATTGAGTCTCAGAGGTTCTTGTATGAAATTTTAGGTAACACCTGAACTTTTGTGTGTACTTCTGAGTTCAGCTGGAAAGTGATTGTCCAGGGAAGAGGAATCTTACTCAGTGCAAGAAGTTGCACTTGATGAACTTCCCATCTGAGCTGATGGTCTTGGCAGAAGTGCTCAGCAAGGAGGCTCTTTGCTCCTAGGCAGGAAGAAAGGCCAGTGCCCTTCCTCTCCAAGGCCCAGCCCAGGAGGACTGGCAGGAGCTGCTGGTGTGGCTGCTCTTTGGGTTCTCAGCTGTGGCTGTGGGGTGGTGACATCGTGTTCCTGCCTGTGCTCCAGGGCAGCCAAAAGCCCCAGCCCAACCCCTGGGCCTTTCTGGGAGCCTGAGCTATTGTAGTACTGGGGATGGGGGTTTGGGTTTTTGTTTCCCTAAAAGTAGAACCGTTGGGGGGGATCTCTTATCTCACAGTTGTTGTTGTTTTGATATCTTAATTAATTACAACTTGAGAAGAAAAGCTTGTGTAACTTAGCAACTGACTTGCACTGGTTACACTGAAAGTGCCAAGGAGTTGTAGTGTCCACTGGATTGTTTGTATTGAAGCAGTTTGGTGTTTACAGAGCGATAATAACTCCTGTCAGCAGCAAGGTCCTGACTGAAGTGGCAGCTGCAGTTGTTCCTGTGGTGTGGGCCAGTGGAATTCCAAGAAAATGGACAAGGACAGAAGCTGTAAGAATTACCCCTAAGCCAGAGTCTCTCCTGGTAAGGCAAACCAAGTATCCTTTAAAATTAGGAAGCCAAGCTGGATTGGTTCTAGTAACAGCTAAATTTGCTGATCATGGTTTGATAGTAGAATGTGAATGCAAGGACCTGTAAAGAAAGGAAATGGGAAAGATGATTGATTGCTGGGAGCAGGGGCTGGCAGACAGTGGCACTGGATGTTTGGTTGTGGTTGGGAATGAGCAGCTTGACCTGCCCAGGGTTGTCTGTGCTGGGGGTGGGTTTGGGTCCTGTGTGGCCACAGGTCTGTGCAGCAGCTGGAGCCTGGGCAGGTTTGGGGGCTGTGGTGTGCCAGGCTGCTGAGTTTGTTTTGCCTGTTTCCTTGGAGTGTCCCAGTGTCCCTGCTTGGCTGTTTGTTGCCCTGCAGGCAGAAGAGCCCAGGCCTGAGCTGGCTGAGTGTTGGTGTGACCCAGAGTGGGTGTCCCTGCCCTCGGGACAGTCCCCAGAGCTGCCTTTGGCATTCCCTGCTGAAGGGTGGGAGCTGCCCAGAGCCAGCAGCATCCAGCTGGAGGATGCAGGAGGATGCAGCTCTGCTTAGCTGGGAGGTAAGAGGTGGGGTGCAGGAGCTGGCAGGGGTGTTTTTCAGGCAGAGGGAGGGCAGGAGCAGGAGAATTGCAGGTGCAGCAGCTGGGTCAGTGCTGGATGGAGTCGGGGCTGGGAAAGGGCCCTGAGTGTCAGGGCAGGGGAGAGCCCAGGGTGGCCCTGGGAGCCCTGGGGCTGTGAACAAGTGCAGTGGGCAAAGGAATGGGCACTGGAGAGCTGGGCAAGCAGCTGGAGGAGTTGCAAGGAGAACCAGGAGACTGGAATGCAGGAGCAGCAGCTCCCTGTGTGTGTGTAGAACCAGGTGTACTGCAGCCCTGAGTGAGTGTCAGAGACTGAAGTGTTTGATGATTTATGCATTCTAGGAGACTTTTGCAGGCTTTGACTTTTTGATGGGCAACTGGGCCCATCCCCCCTCCTCCAGGGCAGAAGATGTCAAGCCCTGAAAAGGCGGGAAGAGCCGAGCTTGCAGGCTTTTGACTGTTACACTGTACCTCTGATGGCCCATGGGAGCTCATCCCCCCCCTCTGCCTGTCGGGAAAAGGGCGGGAACCAGGCCAGACACAAAAACTCAGCACAGACCCAGGAGATGCTGGAGGCTCGAGGCACGGCCCGTGACACTAACCATGGATATAATAACCCATAATTTCTTGGAGTATGGGGGCTTCCCTCCTTCACCCCCAGCAGATCACTTCACCACTTCAACTGACAGACATGGAAGCATCGCTGGACCCCGTGGGCGGTGACTATAGACATCTGTCCTCTCTCAGCTTTTCTTTCTCTTACTCTCCCTTGCTCTTATCCTGCCTTTCTCTCCCCTATGCATTTTCTCCCCCCACTCAAAAGGTTATCTCTGTGTCACACTGTGGTATGACAGCACCCAAAAAATGTTAACTTACCTACTAGTTCCAAATTGTTAAAATAAATCTTATCAATATATGTTTTCATACACCGATTATCTAGTGTCGTTTCGCTTTAATCCACCCCAAAGGAATTATTGATAAAAACCTGAGTTACCCCCCTCTCCCCTTTTCCTGGGGCGGGTCGTAACAGTGAGGTGGGAAATGAACCTCAGGAGGCTGGGAACGAGTCCCACACACTGGTTCAAGTGGGCTGGACTCTTCCCAAGTGTCTGAAAAGCTTTTCTTCAGTGTTGCTTTATCAGTTGAAAACTGGAGTGATTGTCGAGGTGTTGGCACTTGCTTTCCTGTGTTTTTGGTGAGGTGTTGACTCAGTACCTTTCTTGGAGCTGCTGTTGGATGAAGAGGTGCCTCCAATTGACCTGTAAGGTCCTTGTTTTTCTTCCCTGCTTCTCCCAGCTTGTCCAGGAGATGGAATTCCAGTGCTACAGTCTGGGTGGGTCATGGTGCTCCCAAAAGGAGCCTTTGTGCCTTCAGGACAGGTTTTGGTGCCACTGGAGCTGCTGGGAGAAGCATAGGGTTGGCAGTGAGAGGCCTGGAATGATGTTGCTGTGGCACAGAAGAAATGAGCAGTGATGGTACAGTTGACTATTTTCTCTTGAATATAATGGTAAGAGCTGCAGGAGTGCCAGGTGGGTGTTCCAGTCCCCAGCATTTGGTTTGCACTTGTCCTGGTCAGACACAGGTCCAACTTCCTCAGTCCTTAACACAATAGAGGGAGAATTAAGGACTGGCAGTGTTAAGGTGATTGGTGTGACAGGGGTGAAACTGGGAAAACATTGGGGAATTCCTGAGTTTGTCTGTTTGCCAAACTCACCCAAACCTGTGCTCGGAAGAGATGCACTGGAAAAGTTGAGGCAGAAATGAAATGGAAAACTGGGGATGTTGAAACTATAATTGCTGGAACTAAATGTGTCAAAGCAGTAGCTCTTGTTGTGCAGGGAATAACTCCTGTCAGCAGCAAGGTCCTGACTGAAGTGGCAGCTGCAGTTGTTCCTGTGGTGTGGGCCAGTGGAATTGCAGGAGAGTGGAAGAGGGCAGAACCTGTAGGTATTACCCCGAATGTGGGATCTATATGGGTAAGGCAAACCCAGTATCCTTTAAAATCAGAATGATAGCTTGGATTGGTTGCAGTAACAGCTGAATTGGCTCCTCCTGGTTTGCTTGAAGGACGTGAATGCAAGAACCTGCCAAGAAACCAATGGCCAAGATGATTGATCAGTGCAGGACCTGAGAGAACCCCCTTCAATGACAACCTTAGGTTTAAAAGATGGCTGTTGCTTTTGAAGGAGAAAATCTGGAAAGCAGGAAGGAAGAAAAGAAGCCCCCTGACTCCTCCCTGAGCCCCAGACAGCCCATGAACTGCCTTGCTGGGAATGGTAGGACAGGATGGACTCTGGATTGCTCCCTCTGGATGTGTGGTAAGACTTTTATACCAGCTTTTAAGAACAGCCTGTAAGCATTTGCTGCCTTGGCTAGATGGTGCAAGGGCAGCTTTTAAGCAGCTGAAGCATTCCCTGAGGAGAGCTCTGGGTCTGCTAGATGTCTCAGAACTGTTTGGAAGCATCTTTGGTGGGGAGGGCAAACAAAGGACAAGGTGTGCAGTGACCCCCCTGAGAAGGGACTTTGAGTTAATGGCATCCCTGCAAGTGAACTTTGTGGGCTGTTCCCCCTGTAGGGCAGGTGATAGTCCCAGCTACAGTGATGGGAAAAATGGTTAAAAGAGAGCCCAAAAAGCTGAAAATCCTCCTGGAGGCCCTTGGCCAACAGAGTTTCCTGAGTTCTCCCTGCAAGAAGGGTAGTGATAGCTTTTGAGTGCTGATAGATCCTTTGAGTAGATAGCCTTGAGTGTGTCCTTGTTGCCCCAGTAGGCCTTGTCAAAGTCCCCATATTCCAGGAGATATACGTATTAAAGTTTAAAATGATCTCCATAATCCTTTGTTGTCTTGAGGCTCTCCCCTGCAGGAACTCCAGGAACTCCTGGTGCCGCCTGGGCCGATGGATTGGACGCCCCAGCCCCTCCGTTCCTGCCCAGCCAGTGGGTCCGTGTCCAGTGGTGGCACTGCCAGCCCTGCAGGTGAAGTGGGAAGGGCCTTTCCAGGTCTTGTGGGTCACATTGATAGCAGCTGAAGTTGCAGAAAAAGGACCTGGGGTCTGTTGTTCTTTAGTTCAGAAAGCTCCTTTGGATTGGTGAGCAGAACAAAGTGGATCCTTCAGAGTTCCCATCCGTGTTTGTGTCTCAGCCTGTGTTAGGATTCAGGGCTGTAGCTGTTGTTGTCACTGAGGAGTCAAACTCTGCTTTAAATAATGAGACACTGGCCTGATGGCCCAGTGTCAAGAATAAAGGGGGAATGCTCTCTGAGTGTTGAGACGTAACAAGAGGTGATCATTTTTGCAGTGGGATGTAGCTTGGAAACTGCACAGAGCTGAGCCAAGAGATTGAAAGGGACCAACCAAGGGAGGTGAAGAAAGAAGGAAAGTGAGGCAGCAGCCAAGCAGTAGCAAGTTGCTGTGTAAGCAGGTGAGTTGTGTTGAGGTTCCTAAGGCAGGCACTGAGGACTTTGAGGGCTCCAGACAGAGCAGACCTGGGAAGGCCCTCAGTGAAGCCCTTTGGAAACCTTCTAAGGGTAGGTGTGTATGGTAATGAGTGTTGGAAAATGTCCTCACTGTGGAACAGAAATGCAGGGAAGGAAAGTGAACCCTCCTGTATTGCTTCCATATCAGCTGCAGTGGAGATACCTGTGTGTGCCCTTTGGGAGCTGATTGCCAGGGCACCTGGCGGTCTGGAATGATTCAAGAGCATAGGAATAAAAGATTGCCTGGCTTCTAAACCTCTCCATCTGAGACTTAGAGGCTTCTTTGAAGAGCTGAGTTCAGGCAGGAAAATTGCCCCCCCAGGAGGGACTCTGTGCCTGCTCTCCCGTGGCTCCAAGGGATCTCTGGCCCTTCATGCCGGCACCGAGATTTTCTCGGGAAGGGCCTCAGATCCCCGGACCAGTCTGGGACACAGGCAAGATCCCCCTGCCTTTAGAAATGAGGCCTTCTTGTGGCTTCCTCCCCGTCCCCGTTGGTGGGTTCCAAAGAAGGCCTCCTGAAATGCCTTTTGGGCTGTCCATGGCAAGCTTGAGACCAAATTGGCCCCCTGGAGGGACAGTGCTGTTGGTGCCCCCCGGGTTGGGGCACCCCGAGGACTCCAGCGCGCACCGAAAGGATTATTCGGGGAGATCCTCGGGGTGCCCGGCCCTGGGGAGCTCAAAGCAAGGTCCCTCCCATGGATTCAGGCATTGCTGAGAGTATCCCAGGGGTCCCTGTCCCTGCTAGACATGGAGCTCTCTAATGGACTGGAATTGGGTTCTAAAAGTGGTGCTCCAAGTGCCAAAGCAGTGTGGGATTGGGATTAAGAAATGAGCAGTGAGGGTCCAATTGGCTGTTTTCTCTGGAATGTAATGGTAAGAGGTGCAGGAGTGCCAGGTGTGTGTTCCAGTCCCCAGCATTTGGTTTGCACATGTCCTGGTCAGACACAGGTCCAACTTCCTCAGTCCTTAACCCAGTAGAGGGAGAATTAAGGACTGGCAGTGTTAAGGTGATGGGTGTGACAGGGGTGAAACTGGGAAAACATTGGGGAATTCCTCAGTTTCCCTATTTGCCAAACTCAACCAAACCTCTGCTAGGAAGAGATTGAGTAGAAAAGTTGAGGCAGAAATGAAATGGAAAACTGGGGCTATTGAAACTGTAATTGCTGGAACTAAATGTGTCCAAGCAGCAGCTCTTGTTGTGCAGGGAATAAATCCTGTCAGTAGCAAGGTCCTGACTGAAGTGGCAGCTGCAGTTGTTCCTGTGGTGGGGGCCAGTGGAATTGCAGGAGAGTGGGAGAGGGCAGAACCTGTGGGTATTACCCCTGATGTGGGATCTATATGGGTAAGGCAAACCCAGTATCCTTTAAAATCAGAATGCCAGACTGGATTGGTTGCAGTAACAGCTAAATTGGCTCCTCCTGGTTTGCTTGTAGGATGTGAATGCAAGAATCTGCCAAGAAAACCAATGTCCAAGATGAATGATGAGTGCAGGACCTGAGAGAACCCCCTTCAGTGACAACCTTAGGTTTAAAAGATGGCTGTTGCTTTTGAAGGAGAAAATCTGGAAAGCAGGAAGGAAGAAAAGAAGCCCCATGACTCCTCCCTGAGCCCCAGACAGCCCATGAACTGCCTTGCTGGGAATGGTAGGACAGGCTGGGCTCTGGATTGCTCCCTCTGGATATGTGGTAAGACTGTTATGCCAACTTCTCAAACAGCCTGTAAGCATTTGCTGCCTTGGCTAGATGGTGCAAGGGCAGCCTTTAAGCAGCTGAAGCATTCCCTGAGGTGAGCTCTGGGTCTGCCAGATGCCTCAGAACTGTTGGAAGCATCTTTGGTGGGGAGGCCAAACAAAGGACAAGGTGTGCAGTGACCCCCCTGAGAAGGGACTTTGAGTTAATGGCATCCCTGCAAGTGAACTGTGTGGGCTGTTCCCCCTGTAGGGCAGGTGACAATCCCAGCTACAGTGATGATAAAAATAGTTAAAAGAGAGCCCAAAAAGCTGGAAATGCTCCTGGAGGCTCTTGGCAAACAGAGTTTTCTGAGTTCCCCCTGAAAGAAGGACAGTGATAGCTTTTGAGTGCTGGTAGATCCTTTGAATAGATAGCCTTGAGTGTGTCTTTGTTGCCCCAGTAGGCCTTGTCAAAGTCCCCATATTCCAGGAGATATACATATTAAAGTTTAAAATGATCTCCATAATCCTTTGTTGTCTTGAGGCTCTCCCCTGCAGGAACTCCAGGAACTCCTGGTGCCGCCTGGGCCGATGGATTGGACGCCCCAGCCCCTCCGTTCCTGCCCAGCCCCTGGGTCCGTGTCCAGTGGTGGCACTGCCAGCCCTGCAGGTGAAGTGGGAAGGGCCTTTCCAGGTCTTGTGGGTCACATTGATAGCAGCTGAAGTTGCAGAAAAAGGACCTGGGGTCTCTTTTTCTTGAGTTCAGAAAGCTCCTTTGGATTGGTGAGCAGAACAAAGTGGATCCTTCAGAGTTCCCATCCGTGTTTGTGTCTCAGCCTGTGTTAGGATTCAGGGCTGTAGCTGTTGTTGTCACTGAGGAGTCAAACTCTGCTTTAAATAATGAGACACTGGCCTGATGGCCCAGTGTCAAGAATAAAGGGGGAATGCTCTCTGAGTGTTGAGACGTAACAAGAGGTGATCATTTTTGCAGTGGGATGTAGCTTGGAAACTGCACAGAGCTGAGCCAAGAGATTGAAAGGGACCAACCAAGGGAGGTGAAGAAAGAAGGAAAGTGAGGCAGCAGCCAAGCAGTAGCAAGTTGCTGTGTAAGCAGGTGAGTTGTGTTGAGGTTCCTAAGGCAGGCACTGAGGACTTTGAGGGCTCCAGACAGAGCAGACCTGGGAAGGCCCTCAGTGAAGCCCCTTGGAAACCTTCTAAAGGTAGGTGTGTATGGTAATGAGTGTTGGAAAATGTCCTGATTGTGGAACAGGAATGCAGGGAAGGAAAATGAACCCTCCTGTAATGCTGACCCCTCCCATCATCTGCAGTGGAGATAGGTCTGTGTGCCCTTTGGGAGCTGATTGCCAGGGCACCCGTGGGCCTGGGATCATGGCAGGGTGTTGTAAGCAAGGAATACCTGGCTTCTAAAACTCAGCAGCTGAGTCTTAGAGGTTCCTTTGAAGAGCTGAGTTGAGGCAGCAGAATTGGCCCTGCAGGAGGGACTCTGTGCCTGCTCTCCCGTGGCTCCAAGGGATCTCTGGCCCTTCACGCCGGCACCGAGATTTTCTCGGGAAGGGCCTCAGATCCCCGGACCAGTCTGGGACACAGGCAAGATCCCCCTGCCTTTAGAAATGAGGCCTTCTTGTGGCTTCCTCCCCGTCCCCGTTGGTGGGTTCCAAAGAAGGCCTCTTGAAATGCCTTTTGGGCTGTCCATGGCAAGTTTGAGACCAAATTGGCCCCCTGGAGGGACAGTGCTGTTGGTGCCCCCCGGGTTGGGGCACCCCGAGGACTCCAGCGCGCACCGAAAGGATTATTCGGGGAGATCCTCGGGGTGCCCGGCCCTGGGGAGCTCAAAGCAAGGTCCCTGCAATGGTTTCAGGCATTGCTGAGAGTATCCCAGGGGTCCCTGTCCCTGCTAGACATGGAGCTCTCTAATGGACTGGAATTGGGTTCTAAAAGTGGTGCTCCAAGTGCCAAAGCAGTGTGGGATTGGGATTAAGAAATGAGCAGTGAGGGTCCAATTGGCTGTTTTCTCTTGAATATAATGGTAAGAGCTGCAGGAGTGCCAGGTGGGTGTTCCAGTCCCCAGCATTTGGTTTGCACATGTCCTGGTCAGACACAGGTCCAACTTCCTCAGTCCTTAACCCAGTAGAGGGAGAATTAAGGACTGGCAGTGTTAAGGTGATGGGTGTGACAGGGGTTAAACTGGGAAAACATTGGGGAATTCCTCGGTTGGTCTATTTGCCAGACTCACCCAAACCTGTGCTCGGAAGAGATGGACTGGAAAAGTTGAGGCAGAAATGAAATTGAAAACTGGGGATGTTGAAACTGTAATTGCTGAAACTAAATGTGTCCAAGCAGCAGCTCTTGTTGTGCAGGGAATAACTCCTGTCAGTAGCAAGGTCCTGACTGAAGTGGCAGCTGCAGTTGTTCCTGTGGTGTGGGCCAGTGGAATTGCAGGAGAGTGGGAGAGGGCAGAACCTGTGGGTATTACCCCTGATGTGGGATCTATATGGGTAAGGCAAACCCAGTATCCTTTAAAATCAGAATGCCAGACTGGATTGGTTGCAGTAACAGCTAAATTTGCTCCTCCTGGTTTGCTTGTAGGATTTGAATGCAAGAACCTGCCAAGAAACCAATGGCCAAGATGATTGATTAGTGCAGGGCCTGAGAGAACCATCTTCAATGACAACCTGAAGCAGTTTCCAGTATTGGATTGCAAAGATGGCCTTTGCTGCATCTCCTTGAGCAAGGAAAGCCAAGAAACCTATGCTTTGGCAGGAGAAAATCTGGAAAACGGGAAGGAAGAAAAGAAGCCCCCTGACTCCTCCCTGAGCCCCAGACAGCCCATGAACTGCCTTCCTGGGAATGGTAGGACAGGATGGACTCTGGATTGCTCCCTCTGGATGTGTGGTAAGACTGTTATGCCAACTTCTCAAACAGCCTGTAAGCATTTGCTGCCTTGGCTAGATGGTGCAAGGGCAGCCTTTAAGCAGCTGAAGCATTCCCTGAGGAGAGCTCTGGGTCTGCCAGATGTGTCAGAACTGTTGGAAGCATCTTTGGTGGGGAGGGCAAACAAAGGACGAGGTGTGCAGTGACCCCCCTGAGAAGGGACTTGGAGTTAATGGCATCCCTGCAAGTGAACTTTGTGGGCTGTTCCCCCTGTAGGGCAGGTGATAGTCCCAGCTACAGTGATGGGAAAAATGGTTAAAAGGGAGCCCCAAAAGCTGGAAATCCTCCAGGAGGCTCTTGGCCAAGAGAGTTTTCTGAGTTCCCCCTGAAAGAAGGACAGTGATAGCTTTTGAGTGCTGGTAGATCCTTTGAATAGATAGCCTTGAGTGTGTCCTTGTTGCCCCAGTAGGCCTTGTCAAAGTCCCCATATTCCAGGAGATATACATATTAAAGTTTAAAATGATCTCCATAATCCTTTGTTGTCTTGAGGCTCTCCCCTGCAGGAACTCCAGGAACTCCTGGTGCCGCCTGGGCCGATGGATTGGACGCCCCAGCCCCTCCGTTCCTGCCCAGCCAGTGGGTCCGTGTCCAGTGGTGGCACTGCCAGCCCTGCAGGTGAAGTGGGAAGGGCCTTTCCAGGTCTTGTGGGTCACACTGATAGCAGCTGAAGTTGCAGAAAAAGGACCTGGGGTCTGTTGTTCTTTAGTTCAGAAAGCTCCTTTTGGTTGGTGAGCAGAACAAAGTGGATCCTTAGGGTCAAGTATAAAGTGGGAATGATATGTGCATGTTGAGATGTAACAAGAGCTGATCCTTTTTGCAGTGGGATGTAGCCTGGAAACTGCACAGAGCTGAGCCAAGGGATTGAAAGGGACCAACCAAGGGAGGTGAAGAAAGAATTAAAGTGAGGCAGCAGCCAAGCAGCAGCAAGTTGCTGTGTAAGCAGGTGAGTTGTGTTGAGGTTCCTAAGACAGGCACTGAGGACTTTGAGGGCTCCAGACAGAGCAGACCTGGGAAGGCCCTTAGTGAAGCCCCTTGGAAACCTTCTAAAGGTAGGTGTGTATGGTGATAAGTGTTGGAAAATGTCCTGACTGTGGAACAGGAATGCAGGGAAGGAAAATGAATCCTCCTGTAATGCTGACCCCTCCCATCAGCTGTAGTAGAGATACCTGTGTGTGCCCTTTGGGAGCTGATTACCAGGGCACCCGTGGGCCTGGGATCATGGCAGGGTGTTGTAAGCAAGGAATGCCTGGCTTCTGAAACTCACCAGCTGAGTCTTAGAGGCTTCTTTGAAGAGCTGAGTTGAGGCAGCAGAATTGGCCTTGCAGGAGGGACTCTGTGCCTGCTCTCCCGTGGCTCCAAGGGATCTCTGGCCCTTCACGCCGGCACCGAGATTTTCTCGGGAAGGGCCTCAGATCCCCGGACCAGTCTGGGACACAGGCAAGACCCCCCTGCCTTTAGAAATGAGGCCTTCTTGTGGCTTCCTCCCCGTCCCCGTTGGTGGGTTCCAAAGAAGGCCTCTTGAAATGCCTTTTGGGCTGTCCATGGCAAGCTTGAGACCAAATTGGCCCCCTGGAGGGACAGTGCTGTTGGTGCCCCCCGGGTTGGGGCACCCCGAGGACTCCAGCGCGCACCGAAAGGATTATTCGGGGAGATCCTCGGGGTGCCCGGCCCTGGGGAGCTCAAAGCAAGGTCCCTCCCATGGATTCAGGCATTCCTGAGAGTAGACTGGACTGTGCAGAGAGGGAGCAGTTTGTCCTGTGGAGTTGGGATGGATTAGTTCAGGATGCCTTGGGAGGCAGGGCTGGAGAGGCCCCTCTGTTGGCTGTAGTGGTGGAAGGTTGTAGCAGCAGGGATGGAGCCTTCGACCTCCTGCTCCCCCCGTGAGCCCCGACGGGACCGTGCCCTTGGCAATGGAGGGCCCCCCATTGCTGAGTCAGCGGTTCCGGGGCCAGGAGGGATGGGATCAGGATGCCGAGCTCCACCCAGGGCCAGGGCTGCCAATGTTCAACCATGGAGAGAACTGAAAGCAGAGTGAGATGGAAGCCAAGCTGCAGCACAGGGGTGGGTGAGAAAAGACCCTAATCCTTAGGTGGAGCTTTGAATTCCCTGGAAAAATGGATCCTGTCAGATGGTTCAGGCCCTTGTGGATGCTGGAGCAGAGGCCTCTGTAATTTATGGTCACCCTAAAAAGTTGCAAGGACAGCAAGTTCTGACTGCAGGATGAGGTGGGAAACAAAGTGCAGTGGTCCAGAGAAAAGCTGAGCTTAAAATTGGTCCTGTGCCAGAGCAGCCTTGTGCAGTGCTTGTTGCTGTCCCTGAGTGTCCCATTGCAGTGGATATTCCCAAGGGTGCCTTGTGCTGGGGAACACTGGGGGCAGTTCCCTTTCCCTGGGCAGGGCAGGCAGGGCACGTTTCCCCCCTCGAGGGTGGCTCCACAGTCCCACCCTCTGCCCTGGGAGCGTGGCAGAACACCTGGAGCCACTGTCCTTGCCAGAGAGGGCACAAGGGATGGTTGGATGGGTGAGGGAATGGTTCAGGGAGTACAAGCACCATTAGAATGAGTAGGGCAGCACATGGAAAGGAAGGGGGGAGTTAATCCAGACAGAATTCAAGCACCTGCCCAACCTGTGATAGTTTTAGGAACTCAGAGGTGTTGTGGTCCCCAGGAACTGTTGCCCAGGACTAGGCAGGAGACTTCAGGCTTGGTCACCCCCAGAGCAAGGTGGAAGCCCAGCAGTTTATTGGTTGGTTTGGCTTTTGGTGACAACAAGGTCCTCCTTTGGGACCAATCCTTGGCCTGGGCCATAAAGTCCCAGGGCAGAAGTGTGAGTTTGAGTGGGAAATGAGCAGCAGGGAGGGTTGGAAACAGCTCAGGGAGCAATTCAACAGGCTCCAGACCTGTGGCCAATACGAGCTCCAGAGGGGGAACTGAAGGTTCCTGCCAGTGCTAATGATGCCAATTGGAGCCTCTGGCAGAAGTAGGGTAATGTAAGGGGGGTACTTTTGAATTAGATGATCAATGGAGCATAGAGGCGTGAGAAAGAAATCATATTAGGTTGTGAAACCAGCTGGAGTGTGGTACAATGTAACTTGATGGCACAAGCTAATTGTAAGGTCCATTGTGCTTTTCAGCAAGTCAGCCTGATATCCCCTGTTATCAGAGCTGAGTTCTTCCTTGGTTCTGCTACATCTTGCAAGGTAGGTACATCTACCCTTGAAACACCATGGGAGAGGTCATACCTAGGGGTGAGAAAGATGATGGTGAGAGGAAGATGATGTGGGCAGGGGTGGCTGGCCCCTTGCACTACAAGTAGGGCAGGCCCAGACTGTTGCCACCAGGCAATGATCAGGCGGGGTTTGGCTGCCAGTCAGGCCTCCCCTTACACTGTGTCCTGGCCCTACGTGGTGTAATGTGGAGCTGATCAAATGGGCTGTCAGGACTGCTGAGCTGAGCGATCCTCATCCTGCCACCGAGCCTGTGTTGCTCCGCGGGGACGCCCGCTAAGGGATGGGCACCGACCAGCTGCTGCAGATCCTGACAGCCCTGCCTGGCTGTGGGGGTGGGCACAGGTTAGTGATAGGAAGCAACTGAGAAAGAAGACTTTAAACATCCTATAGTGTTCCTTTAATACCCTTTATTTAGTATTCATATTTTCCCTTTACTTTCCCCTTGTACTGACCAAATATCGTGTTAATAGTTATCCATAATATTGTGTTAAGATCCTTTTTGGTATCCCTTTAACTCCCTTTTCACTAGTTAATATTATACTGTATTGAATGCTGTTCTTAGTATTTGTTTTAATGCCACATGATAAGGCAGTTCATTTGTATCCTTTTTTAACTTTTGATTCTCTTTGCTAAGTTTATTATTATTATTATTCTCACTGCAATAAAGATATCTTGTGTGTTTGAATGCTTGTGGCACTTGTCTTTATTCTGGGCCTGTATCCTAATGAACTGTTCCAGGTAGGAAGGAAGTGCCCTTAGGATTTGGGAATAGGAAGTTACTGGAAGCCAGCCCAAGATAACACCCTGTTGGAGAAGCAGCTCTGAGTATGTTCTTGGGCTTTAGTGGAAACTTAATAAATGATAAGAGGGCCTGAAATCCCCCTAAGGCCTTGGGTAAAAAGCTCCTCCAGGATGCCCAGGCCAGGCCCTGCTCAGGAAGGCAGCCCCATGGAATGGAGATGGTGTATCCAAGCCAGAGCCAGAGCAGGGGTCGGGGCAGGAGCGAGGCCTCGGGAGGGAGTTGCCCCTGGCCCTGTGGTTGAAGCAACAAGTGTAGATCCCCTGGACAGTGAGCACAAATCACTGGGGAAATGGGGAAAAGCCCCAGAGCAAGTGCTGGGAGCAGAGAGGGAGCATGCATGGCTCACTGCTGGGTCAGCCACATGTGTCAGTGGGAAGCACTTTTGGAAAGCAGGAGCTTATAACCCGTGCCAGAGGGAGTTTAAAGTCACGATAGGGGGAGGCAAAAGTAGTCCATGAGCTGAGTGAGACACTGTACCTGTGGGAATGAAACAGGAAGAACTAGGGCAGTGTCAGGTTTGTAGGGATTTGGGGTCAGTTGGCAGTGGTTTGGCTACTTGGCTCCCAAGTGACACCATCACGGAATTAGTGATTAAATGCAGACAAGGAAAATGGGAATATATTCCTGTGAATAAATGTTAGTGGAGGGAATGATATTGCCATGTTGTAGCTTGATATCTTACAGAAACTGTGGATCCTGACCATCCTCACAGCCCTTGTGGTCCCTCTGGGCGATGCTGTTCCCTGGAAAGTTCCCTGGAAAAGGTGCCTGGGTCGGGTGCCTTGGTTTGATTTGGATGGAGGTGGAAAAGCAGCTCCAAACCAGGACCCCAGGACAAGGTGACCTGGGAAGCAAATGGCCCTTGCCCAGGGGTCAGTCTCCCTTTGTGCCCGGGGGGACTCTCTGGCAGGGCCGGGGTCTGTCGGGCTCATTGTGCGGGCGGCTGTTGGTGCCCTCAGTGGGATTGGATGGATGTGATTCCAGGGGCTGGGAGCACTGTTGCCATGCAGTGCTGTAGTTTCCCTTACGGTGCTGGGTCCGGGGGGTCTCCCTGGCATCGTTGTCCCCCTGTGTGAGCGGTGCCAGTCCCAGCCCCAGTGTCACAGCAGCAGGGCCGTCCCCTGGGCTCTGCCTGCTGGGCTGTTCTGGGAAGTGCTGCCAAAAGAGCAAAGGGATCGGCTGGGGCAGGGGATGGCACAGTTTGGCATCATCCTCCCGAGGCGAATATTGGTCCAACTGTTGGGTACCTGCTGCCTGTGTCCTGCAGCCCAACATCATCAGGATAACAGAATTCCTTTCCCCACTCTGATTCCAGCTGTTCCTGTTATTCCATGAGTGGTGAGGAGTTGTTTCCTAGAGTGCCCTGCCTGTCAGCAAAACACCAGGCCCAAAGGATCCTGGCAAGTGCAGCCCTGGAAGAGTCAGGAATACTCAAAAATGCACCAGTTCTCAGGAAGTACAACTTTGTAAAACATTTATGAAGCTGAAATTCCACAGCACTGAGCTGTTGGGTCCCAAATAATATTGGAGGGAGAGGCAGAAAATGCCACTGCTGCTGGGGCTGAACTGTCTGCAGTGACTGGGCAGGACTTTGCCCTGATGCCTGAGTGCATCTTTGGGATGGATCCCAACTGTCAGCCCCTGGCTCCATAACTTGAGTAGATGATGCTCCTTCAAGCCCAGCTGCTGTGTTGGTGTCCTGTGGGCACCTCTTGCCCTGGCCTGCTGTGAATGTGTTTGTGTTGCAGCTCAATAAAGTCCCTTTCAGTGGTGATTGTGTCATTTTTGTGTCAGTTCCTCTCCCCTCTTGCCCTGCCCCAGTGGCTGCATCACTGGCTTGTGCCTAAATGAACTCTTCCCCTGCAGCAGTTCCCTGCTGCTCTCAGAGAGGGTGGAGTTGAGGCCCCTGAGCAAAGGGAAAAAGGATCCATCCAAGGCAGGCCCGTGCTCACCCCCTGCCTTCCTCCAGCCTCCCTCCTTACAGTTCCCGTCCCTGCTGGACACACAGCCTGTTCCCAAACAACCCCTGTTCCTGTTCTCTCTCCGTGTCTCCCCTCACAACTCCCCTCCTCTAATCTCCAGGTGCCCAGGCCCCTGTTTTTGAGGGGCATTCCTGGGCTGCTGTCCCCCCATTCCTTATAAATGAAGTGCCAAGAGCCCCAGGTGCAGAGAGGTCTGCAGGGAAGAAGTGCCAAGCGCTGCCTGTGCCTGCCTGTGTTCCTGCAGTTCTCCTTCCTGTTCTCCCTGGGCTGGAGAGACCTGCCTGCCCTGGGTTTATTGGGGCAGAGGGATGGGATTACATTTGTCCAGAAGGTTTGTTCACAGACATGTTTTCTGACAGGCAGTGCCATTTTCCTTTTGCCTTTCCCAGGTTTTTCCAAGTGCTGTCCAGCACAGGGATCCATGTGCTGGGACAGTGATTGGCAGCAGGAAGGGGAGCCTTGGCCTCACCTGCCCAGCTCAGGTGGGTGGCACAGAATGGGGGTGGGCTGGCAAGGCATGAACACATTTCTGAGTTCTGGAGTGCCTTGAATCCTTTCCCTGTCAGGTTTCTCTCCCTCATTTCCTGGGGTCCAGCGTCCCAGGTGTCTCTTCCTTTGCCCAAAGTCCAATGGCAGAGGATTGACTGACTCCCAAGGGAGGTTTGGAATGAAAAGGGTTCTGTTCAAATGGGGCAAGGAATGCAATAAGAAAGATGAGCCTCCTTTTAGTGCCTGAAATAGACAGGAATAAAAATGCTGGAAAAGGTCCCATTTTATTTGTTGTCCCCCCTGGATTTTTCATGGCTAAAACTCTCTAGTGAGCAATTGAAGAGAAGGGTGAAGGGCAGGAGCCTTTGACTTGCCCCGTGCCCTTAATTGCCTTGTTCTTTTCTCTTCCAGGCCAGGCCAAAGCCCTGATCCAGCCCAGCTCTGCCAAGTGCCCTGGGCTGGGAGCAGCCAAAGGCAAGAGGCTGCAGCCCCGCCGGCCGGGCTGGGGGCTCCTGGTGCTGCCCGTGGGGTGGGGTAAGTCAGAGGGACACGTTTCTCTCCTCCTGGTG
>NW_026990641.1:0-82123 GCF_036250125.1 Pseudopipra pipra | reverse complement strand
TGGTGGAGGGTGGGGAGGAAGGGAGGGGACGAAAAAAAGGGGGAAAAGCAAAAGAAAGACAAAAACAAAAGCAAAGAAAAAGGGCCGCGGCAGCGAGAGGCTCCCGCGGCGCTGCTGCCTCCCCGCGCACTGCCCGAGCAAACGGCCACGGGGGCGAGTTCCGGCGCTTAAATACCCCCGCCCCGACCCGCCCCCTGCCCGTCCCCGCCCCGCGCACCTGGACGGGCCCCGCCTCGCACACCTGTGCGGGCCCCGCTCCGCCCCGGCCCCGCCCCGGCCCCGCCCCGGCCGCGCCGTTTAAAGCCGGCAGAGCCGCGCTCGTCCCGAGTCTGTGGAGGAACCTCGTACCGGGATGCTGCGGGAGCGATCGGCGCGTCGGAAGACCGAGGGTGGCGATGGAGCTCGGCAGGAGGACCGGGACAAGGATCGGGGCCAGGACCGGGACCGCGACCGGAGGAGCGAGGTTGGTTTGGGGCTGGGATGGGGCTCGGCATCCGGACGGGGACCAGGATCGGTGCCGGGCTCATCCCAGCCCGGCCTCGCCGCCTGTGCCCCGGCAACGCGGGCGAGAAGAGCCGCTCCGGGCCGGGCGCTGGGGCCGAGCGCGGCGGGGCCGCTCGGGCCGGGGCTCTGCCGGGGCCCGGTCGGGGGAGAACGGCGGCGCGTTCGTCGTGTAGACGCGGAGCCGGGGCTGGGACCGGCCGGGGCGCGGGGACACGCCGGGCCGGCCCCGGGACCCCCGAGGAGGGGTGCCGCCCGTACCCCCCGCGGGATCGGAGCTTCCCCGCTCGGGCACCCCCGAGGCCACCGCACCCGCTCCCGGGGCGAACATCGCCCGTCTCCCCCTTAAACGCGGCCCCAGGAGGTTCCCACCCCCAGGGCCCCCCGGGAACGAGGGATCTGGGGCCCGCCGGGGCTCCGGCCACGGGCCCGCTCCGGCCGCGGGGAGCTGGGGGCCTGCCGGGGAGGGAAGAACGGCGGCAGCCCTTTCCCCGTTCCTCCCGTGCTCCGGGACCCCGAGCAGAGCTGCTCGTTTGTCCCCGTGTCCCTGTGCCTGTCCTCAGGCGGCCCCAGGAGCTGGCACTGACCGTGCCGCGGGTCGGGCACAGGCTGCTCCCAGCTCTGCCTGCGGAACTTCGGCAATTACCGACAGCAGTTCTTTGCCCTGCCATCCAGAAGGTGCGGCTCATCTGACACCAGCCAGGTGAGACCTGAGGCTCTCCTTCCTCTCCCCCGCTTTCTCGGCAACTCGCACCCTCCCGGGGCAAACCCTCTGGTTTTCAAAATCCCGTTGAAACATTTCCTCTTGATTTGCAGACGGGGAAGGCCCTGCCTGGGAGGGAAACGGCTACAGGGGAGGAAACCAAGAAATGCTCCAACCGGATGGTGCTGCGCGAGTCAAAAGAGGGGTAAGACCGCGGGCAAATACAGTCAGGAAATGAGCTTTTATTCAATCTCTGCAGGAGCCCTTCGCAGCCACGGGCCGGAGGGAGCGCGGCCGGCTGGGCTGTGCCCGGCTGGGGACGGGCACCAATTCATCGCTGCCCTGCTCAGGGAGGTTTCCGGCCCCGTCCGGGCTTCACCCAACGGCTGCAAAGGTGCTCGTGCGGCATCCGAGCTCATTTCCAGGGATAAAGGAGCCAAACGAGTCCGGAGGGATCCCTCGCTCCGAGGCAAAGGCGTTTGGTCGAGTGTCGCCGCCTGGTCCCGCCTGCAGGGGAGCGTCTCCTCCAGGTGAGCCTTCGGAACCCAAAATGCCGGGGGGGCTCAGGTCGGGGCCGCTTTTCGGGCCCGGAGTTGGACGGAGCCCTCGGCGGCTCCCGCTTCCCGCCAGGAACGTTCTCGGGGCTCCCTGGGCAGTCCCAGCTGGGCAGGGAACGCGGGCCGGGAGGAGGCCGGAGCGACAGACAGCGACCCAGCCCTGCTTGGGCTTCCTATTGCCAGGGGATGGAGGAGCTGTGCCCTGGAGCTGTGCCCTACAGCCCCCGTGGGGTGGGCACGGGGAAAGGGCTGCCCGCGGCTCCTCAGCCGGGCGCTGCTCTGGACGGGCCCCCTGAGATGCCTCACCCTGGACACGCCCCAGCGCCAGCCCCAAAGGACCCAAAGAATCCAGCTGGCATTCGGCAGTGTCGGCACGGCGGGGCTGCAGAGCAGCGCGGGCAGTCATTCCCAGGGCCCACCTCCCAGAGCTCCCCCGCGCCCCCCACGTGTGTCCCGCCCGCCCCAAATCCCTGCCCTTCCAGCCGGAGGCCAGCAGCCAGCAGCAGCCTTAAAGCCAGGGCCATGTGCCCTCAGCGGCACTAAATCCCGAGCAAGAGCCCTCGGAGATGCCTGAAAAGAAAAGAGGGTGCTTGGAGAAAGTTGGGCTTGGATGCAATTCGCAGTTTTTCGGGGACCCAACCGCACCTGCAGAACCCGTGGACAGCTGGAACAGGTGGGTCAGAGCCGAGGTGCCCTGAAGGCAGGGCTGTGCATCCCTTTCCTCGGGGAAAAGAACTCCCCGGGGCCGCTCCCGAGGCTCGGAAGGGACAGCGGCTTCCCGCCCGGACAGACGTCCTCGCCCGTGCTCAGGGGCTGCCTCGCCCCGGGCCGGGAGCGCGTCCGGCCCCCGCCTTCTCCTGGGCCAACACATCCCCTGGAGCCCGGCCCGGGGCGGAAAACCGGCCCAATTCCAGGGAGCTCGCTCAAGTCCCCCCAGGGACACCAGCGGGGCTGGGGGAGGAGGGTTATAAACAGCAAAGTCTGTGGAATATCAACCTGTCCTTGTCCCGATCCTGCTGAGCAAACCTGGAACCGTGGCTGCTTCCTGGCAAACCTGGCGTTAGAGCGGCAGCTCTGCGGGGGAACAGCCGGGCTCCAGGAGGCACTGGGAGGCTGTTCCAGCAGGAATTCGGCAAGGAGTTGCGGGCTGTAGGTAGAATTCATCCAAACCTGCAAAGCTGAGACCGGCACCCAAACCTGGGCCCCCTGCAGAGAACAATCTTTGTGCTGCCGTGTCGGCCAAAGCCGCTGCCCAACAGTCCCCTCGTTTGACTTTCTAGGTGAATTGTGCACAAGCCAGTCCCCCATTCCCTATCCAGGCTGGGAGTGCTCGTGCCCTTGGCACAGATGGCTCTGGCTGGGCAGGAACTGAGAGCAGGACGTGGGCAGAGTGGATCAGCTGCCCAGGGAACATCCAGGAGATGAAGCTACGGGATCCTCATTCCAATCAAGGGAACACATTCTGTCTCTGGCAGAAGCCGGGAGCCAAAGCAGATCCCGCCTGGCCAGGCTGGGGGGCAGCAGTTGGATCCACTCTGGGGGAAAGCCCCTGTGCCTGCCAGGAGCTCTGACTCTGTTTGTCCTGCCAGCTCTGACCAGTGTCAGGGCCACTGGGAGGGATTCAGAATCCACAGAAATCCCAAATCCTACTGAGGGACTCAATCAAAGGAAGAAAGTAATTTTTGTCATAAAAAGATTAAAAAAACTGTTAAAAATTCTAGGACAGCAATCCTGGGATTCTCAGGAAACTTAGTAGTGCTCTTGGTTCCATTTCAATGGATCTTTAGTCCGTCAATGAGCAGCTTGGAGAACTTCCCCTGGGATTTAGAGGCTGAGCAGGGTTTGCTTTGGATTGCCTGGCACCTCTGGCCCCAGCTGGTGCAAACACAACTTGGGCCAATGTGGTTAAACACACTTTCCTACAAAAACAGTTGCTGTATCCCCTAGAAACTACCCCAAGTTTGCAGACAAAACCTTCATCTCTGTCCCTCCTCAGTTATCCCAGGTTTTCCAAGCTGGTTCAAACACAACTTGGCCAATGTGGTTAAACACACTTTCCCACACAAACAGTTGCTGTATCCCCTAGAAATTAGCCTAAGTCTGCAGCTAAAACCTTCATCTCGGTCCCTCCTCAGTTATCCCAGGTTTTCCCGGCTGGGAGCTGCAAGGAGGCTGTAAATTGAAAGGCAGAAAGAGAAGATCTGTCAGCAAAAGGCACAAAGAAGGGGACAGGTTTCAAAAAACATTTCTGCAATCTAATGAATAACTCTTTCCAGTTTCCCAGGGAGAAGAACAGGAACTCACAGCCACCAAGGCCTGACAGTCCCCTGCAGCCAGAGCTCAGCACACAGCCAGAGAGGCAATTCCAGCATCCAAAAGAAAAAAAAGAAGAAAAAAGTGATTTATTTTGGTTTAAAGTTATTTTAAGTTGTTCCAAGCAAAGCAAGCCTTGCTCTGGTTTCAGTTGGGTGAACAGGGAGCGCTGGGCACAGGGCACGTCATTAATGCCCAGGGGATGGGGCTTTGTGGGGGAGGGAAGAGCAGCTGATGGAGTTGCCCAGTCCAATTCCTGCCCCAGGCCTGACTGGCCCAGGACAAACCCTCTGGCAGGCAGTGGTTTTGTTCCCTCTCATGGTCAGTGCCCAGTGTGTCCCTGTGGGCAGTGCCAGGCTGGGGACAGGCACACGCAGCTGGCAGCACTCTCTGCCCCAAACAGCCTCGGGGGGCAGCGCAGCCCCGGGGATCGAGGGGGGCTGGAGGCGGCCCAGGAAAGGACCCCCCGCTCCCCCCGGGGCAGCTCCACAACCCCCCTGCCCTCTCTGCCACGGGGGCCCCGCTGCTCCCCCGGCTGGCACAGAGCCCCCTGCCCATGGCTGGCAAATCAGGGCCAGGGCTCGGCCTCGCTGCAGCCGCCCCACACCGGAGCAACTCAGGGATCAGCCCAACATTTCCCTGCTTGGCCACTGCAGAGACCCTCAGTTCACCTCAACAGGTTCCTTCTCTTCCCAGCAGGTTACCTGAACTTTAACACCCACAACTGTCTGTCTGTCACCACTCATCACATCGGGTTACCTCAGTGTGTTCATTCCCTGCCCTGCAGAGAATGAAGCTCCTTTTTAACCCCCAAACTTTCCCCTTCCAGCCCACTCCTGATTACCTCTTTTTGAACACAAAATTGAGTCATTCTCTCCCTGAGTTTACCTACCTTTTAAATCCCAGAGTCTTCCCTACCTGCACACTCCTGATTACCTCTTTAGGACCTCCAAATATTCATGCTCTGCCCTGCAGATTTGCTCAAGTGGGACCCCCAAAATTTCCCTACCTCTCCACAGCTGATCACCTCATGTATACCTAAATATGTTCATGCTCTACCCTACAGACCACCTCAAGTTTACTCTCAAAACTTCCCCACCTGCTCACCACTGACTACCTCCTTTTGACCTCCAAATATTCATTCTCCACCCTGGAGGGTTTCTCTAGTTTTACCTGTCCACTGATGACTGCCTTAGTTTATCCCAAAATGTTCATTCTCTCTGCCAGACACTACCACACATTTTACCCCCAGAACCTTCCCTGGGCCCACTGTGGTGTCCACTCCTGATTGCCTCCTCTGCACCTCTCAGGATTCATTCTGGACCCTGGAGATTACCTCAGAGATTTCTGCCCTGAATCTCCCCACCTGGCCACCACTGATTACCTCAGTTGACCTCCTGATGTCCTTTCTCTCCCCTGGAGATAACCTCCTTAAAAACCCCCCAAGTTTTAACTCAAAATATTCCTTCTGTCCCCTGGACATTACCTCAAGTTTTACCCCTGTAATTTTCCCCATATGTCCACAACTGATTACCCCAGTTTACCTCAGGATGTACATTCTCTGCTCCACGTGACCTCAACGTTTACAAACACAAATTTTCCCTCCTTGCCCATCACTGACTGCCTCACTTTACCCCAAGGTATTCATTCTCTCTGCTACAGATTTTACTCCCAAAATTCTCCTTACCTACCCACATGTAATCAGCTCCTCTGTACAAATACATGTTCATTCTCTACCCTGTGGGCTACCCCAAGTTTACCCTAAAACACTTCCCAACTGTCCACCACTGAGTACCTCATTTATCCTTCAAAATATTCATTCTCTGCCCTGGACATTCCCTCAAGTTTTACCCCCAAAGGTTTCCCCTCCTGCCCACCCCTGACTGCCTCAGTGTCCATCAGGAGGTACATCCTCTCTGCTACAGGTGACCTCACTCTGGACCCACTGCATTTTCCCGACCTCTCCACATCTCAGCAACTCACTTCTACATCAAGATGTTCATTCTCTACCCAGCACACCACCTCCAGTTTACTCTCAACACTTTCCCCACCTCTCCACCACCCAGGAACTCATTTTCACCTCAGAAGATTCACTCTCTGCCCTGCAGATTCCCACAAGTTTTACCCCCCACATTTTCCCTGCAGGTCCGCAAGGTTTACCCCAGTTTACCCCAGGAGGTGCATTCTCTCTCCTCCACATCACCTCTGATTTTACAAACACAAATTTTCCCTCCCTGCCCACCACTGACTGCCTCACTGGACCTCAAAAGCCTCATTTTCTCCCCTAGGTGACATCCACACTTACCCTCACAGTTTTCCCTGCTTGCAAACTACTTATTACCTCATTTTTACCTCCAAACATTCATCCTCTGCCACACAGATGACCTCAAAGTTTCCCCCAAAACCTCCTCACCTGTCCACTACTGTTTGCCCCAGTTTACCCCAGGAGGTGCATTCTCTCTGCTGCACATTACCTCAGGTTTGACAGACAAAGATTTCCCTCCCTGCCCACTACTGACTGCCTCACCTTACCCCAAAAGATTCATTCTCTCTGGGACAGACTGCCCCACATTTTACTCCCAACATCTGCCTTACCTGTCCACGTCTGACCAGCTCCTTTGTACCTACAGAGGGTCATTCTGCACCCCACACACACCTCAGGCTTATCTCAAACCTCTCCCCACCTGTCTGCCACCCCAGTGCCTCATCTTTACCTCAACAGGTTCCTTCTCTTCCCAGCAGATTACCTGAACTTTAACACCCACAATTGTCTGTGTCTCTCACCACTCATCACCTCAGGTTACCTCAGTGTGTTCATTCCCTGCCCTGCAGAGAATGAACCTCCTTTTTAACCCCCAAACTTTCCCCTTCCAGCCCACTCCTGATTACCTCTTTTTGAACACAAGAGTCATTCTCTCCCCAGAGTCTTCCCTACTGCACACTCCTGATTGCCTCTTTTGGACCTCCAAATATTCATTCTCTGCCCTGCAGCTTTGCTCAAGTTTCACCCTCAGAAATTTCTCTGCCTCTCCCCTACTGACTGCCTCACTTTATTCCAAAATGTTCCTTCTCTCTGCTGCACATTGCCACAGATTTGACCCCCACAATTTTCCCTACAAGTCCACCACTGAGTACCTCATGTTCATCTCTCAATATTCATTCTCTACCATGCAGATTACCTCAGATATTTCCCTCCCAATTTTCCCTATGAGTCCACAACTGATTACCCCAGTTTACCTCAGGATGTACATTCTCTCTGCTCCACGTGACCTCAAATTTTACAAACAGAATTTTTCCCTACCTGCCAAACACTGACTGCCTCACTTCACACCAAGATATTCATTCACTCTGCTACAGATTGCCCAGATTTTACTCCCAAAATTCTCCTTACCTACCCACATGTAATCAGCTCCTCTGTACAAATACATGTTCATTCTCTACCCTGTGGGCTACCCCAAGTTTACCCTAAAACACTCCCCAGCTGTCCACCACTGAGTACCTCATTTATCCTTCAAAATATTCACTCTCTGCCCTGGACGTTCCCTCAAGTTTTAACCCCAAAGGTTTCCCCCCATCCTGCCCACCCCTGACTGTCTCAGTGTCCATCAGGAGGTACATCCTCTCTGCTACAGGTGACCTGAAATTTTACAAACACAAATTTTCCCGACCTGCCCACCACTCACTGCCTCACTTTACCTCTAAATGGTCCTTCTGTCCTCTACAGATGAGATCAAGTCTTACCCCCAACATTTCCCTTCCTCTACATCACCAATTATCTCTTCCTGACACCCCAAATTTCCATTCCATCCCTACACATTCCTGAGTGTTTCCCTCCCAAGCATCCTTCCCTTCTTCCCTGTTTAATAACTCACACTCCAGCCCCAGGCTCTCCACTCCCCCCTCAGTGGGACCCCTCCAAAATGCCACCTCCCTCCCCTCTGCAGCACCTCACCTTTTCCTACACGAACAGTTGCTGGGTCCCCTCAAAATTACATTTCTGCAATCTAATGAATAACTCTTTCCAGTTTCCCAGGGAGAAGAACAGGAACTCACAGCCACCAAGGCCTGACAGTCCCCTGCAGCCAGAGCTCAGCACACACCCAGAGAGGCAATTCCAGCATCTAAAAGAAAAAAAGAAGAAAAAAGTGATTTATTTTGGTTTAAAGTTATTTTAAGTTGTTCCAAGCAAAGCAAGCCTTGCTCTGGTTTCAGTTGGGTGAACAGGGAGCGCTGGGCACAGGGCACGTCATTAATGCCCAGGGGATGGGGCTTTGTGGGGGAGGGAAGAGCAGCTGATGGAGTTGCCCAGTCCAATTCCTGCCCCAGGCCTGACTGGCCCAGGACAAACCCTCTGGCAGGCAGTGGGTTTGTTCCGTCTCATGGTCAGTGCCCAGTGTGTCCCTGTGGGCAGTGCCAGGCTGGGGACAGGCACACGCAGCTGGCAGCACTCTCTGCTCCAAAGACACTTCTGGCCTCCTTGGCAAACTGCCTCTGACACTTGGTTTTCTTCAGGAGAAATTAAGGAATTGCTCATGGCAATTTGGAGATGAAGTTATCCCAAAGGGAAGGAAAGAACAAATATTCCTGTCAGAGCCCTTGGGATCTGCTGGGCTGAATTGGGAAGGGCCCATTATCTGCAGAGCAAATACAGGACAACCTCAAACACAAAGCCCAGCCTGTCCAGTGGGGTGTGAAAGCACCACTGGGACAAACCTCCACTCTCCTGATTCTTTTCAGGGACTGCTCCAATCCAGCTCTGAAGCTGCCAAACCCAAACTGTCCCCAGTGCTCTGGAACAACAGGATCTTCTCAGGGATGATACATTGGAAGCACAGTCCCAGCAAACACTCCCAGACACACAGAGGCACAACTGGAGCTCATGGCTGGGGCTGGGAAGGGCTGCAAGGAGGACACAACTCCCAGGTAGGGGAGCCTCGGCAGCAACAGCAGCAAATTCCCAGCTTGGATGGCAAAGCAGAGAGACAAAGGCTGGCAATGCCCATGGCATTGGTAGCTTTCCCTTCTGCTCCCTGTGGGGCCACAGCCCGGGAGGAAATCTCCAAGGGGGACAGAAGACCTCAGGAGGCAACAAAAGACAGCAGCGTCTGTTGCCCTGGTCCTGTTCCAACTCAGCCTGCGGGCCCAAACCTTCCCCCTCCAGGGAAACACTGACCTTCCCAGTGTCAGGCTGGAACACAGCCCTCATTCTCACCTTCCACACGCTCCCAGGCTCACCCCAAATTCAGGACCAGGGGCCAAAGGCCACTCGGGCCGGGGCTCTCTCTGTCTCTGCGGGCTCAGGGACTGCAGCCACCAGGGCCCTCCAGCACGGACAGCCTGGACCCAGAGCAGATCCCTGGGCATTAGCAGCGTCCTGGGCATCCCTGGAGACAGAAACCATCAGCCTCTGGGATAGCACTTCATTGCCAGCACACACAGCCTGCCAAATTTAGGGGGGCAGCTCTCGGACCACAAAGCCCAGTCTGACCCAGTTCTCCTGGGCACCAACACGGACTCCACAAACCCACCAGAATGAGAATGTTCTGCTGCTTTGACAAACTTCAGCCCAGCTTTGCAAACCTCAGTCCCTGCAGCTCCTGCTCTCCAGAGCCCTGTTCAGGGCTGGCTCCAGTTCCCTGGAGAACCTGCCCCAGCCCCACTCTGGGCCAGCCTGAGCAGAAGCCACTGGGCTGCACAAGGAAGAACCCTCCCCTGGCTGCTGCAGCTGGAGGGAGATCCAGCTCCCAATGGAATCCTGGCAACAGCCTCCCAGAGGGTCTCTCCACAGCCCTTGGCAGTGGCTCAGAATGGCAGCAGCTCCAGTGCCAGCTGGGTCCCTGCACGAGTCCTTGTCCCAGCCCTGCCACACGGACACACACGGGAGACACCCACGGGCACACAGGCCTTGCCTGCACAATTCCTCACCCACAGCTGAGGGAAAGCCACACAATATCAAGAAATACCCTGGGCTGAAAGCACTCATCACTCCAGTCCATCAGGACTTGGAGGCAGTTGGGGAGGCAACAGACCCAAATTCTAATCCTACCTCTACATTTCTAACAGGTTCTCTTAGAAAGATCCTGGACAGGAACTCAGACAACAGAACCCAAACACTGCACAAGCAATAGCAGAAGGTTTGCCAGGAAGAACAGAAGTTCCTTGTTCTCCTTAACGCTCTGGGAGTGTAGGACCCAATCCTTACAACCAAGGGACACCAGAGATGTGATTAATACTTAAACCTCTCCCCCATAGTTCTGTCTCAGAGAACTGGGCCAGCCCTGAGCTACTCCCAGGTGCCTGCAGTGCTTTGGGGAGGGGCAGGACAATGTCCCACTTCTGCTTGGAAACATTCCAGATGAGGAAAAGCCACTTCCCTTCTCTCTCTCTGACCCAGAACCAGAACAGTCCTGTGGGACAACACGGACTATGCACGGATGGCCCGAGTCAGTGGGGGGAAAAAAACCTAAACAAACCAAACCACCCCAAATTTCAAGATAAAAACAGGCTGCTTCCTTAATAGGAACACACCAAACTCATTGAAGCCAGAGAGGAAATTACAAACAAACAAACAAACAAAAGACCCAAAGAGATACTTTGCATTGATCATTCCGAAGGAAATTCTCCACAGATCAGAAGCAAGTACCAATACTTTGTCCTCTATTGAAAATTAATGACTTGAGGGGCTGGACATGTCCAGTGAGGGTTCAGGGGTCTGGTGGGTCCTTTATGGCTGATCCTGACCGGCCCAGGCCAAACCCAACCCAACCACCCCCATCCCTGCTCCATCCCAAACCTGGGGGCAACATTCAGACAGTTTGGAAATACTGCCCTTCCCTGCTACTGCATCCTTCCTTACACATCCACTGCCCAGGGAGCAAATGCCAACACCAGGAGGAGAGAAACGTGTCCCTCTGACTTACCCCACCCCACGGGTAGCACCAGGAGCCCCCAGCCCGGCCGGCGGGGCTGCAGCCTCTTGCCTTTGGCTGCTCCCAGCCCAGGGCACTTGGCAGAGCTGGGCTGGAGCAGGGCTTTGGCCTGGCCTGGAAGAGAGGAGAACAAGGCAATTAAGGGCACTGGGCAAGTCAAAGGCTCCTGCCCTTCACCCTTCTCTTCAATTGCTCACTAGAGAGTTTTAGCCATGAAAAATCCAGGGGGGACAACAAATAAAATGGGACCTTTTCCACCATTTTTATTCCTCTCTATTTCAGGAACTAAAAGGAGGCTCATCTTTCTTACTGCATTCCTTGCCCCACTTGAACAGAACCCTTTTCATTCCAAACCTCCCTTGGGAGTCAGTCAATCCTCTGCCATTGGACTTTGGACAAAGGAAGAGACACCTGGGACGATGGAGCCCAGGAAATGAGGGAGAGAAACCTGACAGGGAAAGGATTCAAGGCACTCCAGAACTCAGAAATGTGTTCATGCCTTGCCAGCCCACCCCCATTCTGTGCCACCCACCTGAGCTGGGCAGGTGAGGCCAAGGCTCCCCTTCCTCCTGCCAATCACTGTCCCAGCACACGGATCCCTGTGCTGGGCAGCACTTGGAAAAACCTGGGAAAGGTAAAAGGAAAATGGCACTGTCTGTCAGAAAACATGTCTGTGAACAAACCTTCTGGACAAATGTAATCCCATCCCTCTGCTCCAATAAACCCAGGGCAGGCAGGTCTCTCCAGCCCAGGGAGAACAGGAAGGAGAACTGCAGGAACACAGGCAGGCACAGGCAGCTCTTGGCACTGATTCCCTGCAGACCTCTCTGCACTTGGGGCTCCTGGCACTTCATTTATAAAGAAGGGGGGGGCAGCAGCCCAGGAATGCCCCTCAAAAACACAGAGAGAGAACAGGAACAGAGGTTGTTCGGGAACAGGCTGTGTGCAGCAGGGATGGGAACTGTAAGGAGGGAGGCTGGAGGAAGGCAGGGGGTGAGCACGGGCCTGCCTTGGATGGATCCTTTTTCCCTTTGCTCAGGGGCCTCAGCTCCACCCTCTCTGAGAGCAGCAGGGAACTGCTGCAGGGGAAGAGTTCATTTAGGCACAAGCCAGTGATGCAGCCACTGGGGCAGGGCAAGAGGGGAGAGGAACTGACACAAAAATGACACAATCACCACTGAAAGGGACTTTATTGAGCTGCAACACAAACACATTCACAGCCCACCAGGGCAAGAGGTGCCCACAGGACACCAACACAGCAGGTGGGCTTGAAGGAGCATCATCTACTCAAGTTATGGAGCCAGGGGCTGACAGTTGGGATCCATCCCAAAGATGCACTCAGGCATCAGGGCCAAGTCCTGCCCAGTCACTGCAGACAGTTCAGCCCCAGCAGCAGTGGCAATTTCTGCCTCTCCCTCCAACATTATTTGGGACCCAACAGCTCAAGGCTGTGGAATTTCAGCTTCATAAATGTTTTACAAAGTTGTACTTCCTGAGAACTGGTGCATTTTTGAGTATTCCTGACTCTTCCAGTGCTGCACTTGCCAGGATCCTTTGGGCTTGGTGTTTTGCTGACAGGCAGGGCACTCCAGGAAACAACTCCTCACCACTCATGGAATAACAGGAACAGCTGGAATCAGAGTGGGGAAAGGAATTCTGTTATCCTGATGATGTTGGGCTGCAGGACACAGGCAGCAGGTACCCAACAGTTGGACCGATATTCGCCTCGGGAGGATGGTGCCAAACTGTGCCATCCCCTGCCCCAGCCGATCCCTTTGCTCTTTTGGCAGCACTTCCCAGAACAGCCCAGCAGGCAGAGCCCAGGGGACGGCCCTGCTGCTGTGACACTGGGGCTGGGACTGGCACCGCTCACACAGGGGGACAACGATGCCAGGGAGACCCCCCCGGACCCGGCACCGTAAGGGAAACTACAGCACTGCATGGCAACAGTGCTCCCAGCCCCTGGAATCACATCCATCCAATCCCACTGAGGGCACCAACAGCCGCCCGCACAATGAGCCCGACAGACCCCGGCCCTGCCAGAGAGTCCCCCCGGGCACAAAGGGACACTGACCCCTGGGCAAGGGCCATTTGCTTCCCACGTCACCTTGTCCTGGGGTCCTGGTTTGGAGCTGCTTTTCCATCTCCATCCAAATCAAACCAAGGCTCCCGACCCTGGCACCTTTTCCAGGGAACTTTCCAGGGAACAGCATCGCCCAGAGGGACCACAAGGGCTGTGAGGATGGCCAGGATCCACAGTTTCTGTAAGATATCAAGCTACAACATGGCAATATCATTCCCTCCACTAACATTTATTCACAGGAATATATTCCCATTTTCCTTGTCTGCATTTAATCACTAATTCCATGATGGTGTCACTCGGGAGCCAAGTAGCCAAACCACTGCCAACTGACCCCAAATCCCTACAAACCTGACACTGCCCTAGTTCTTCCTGTTTCATTCCCACAGGTACAGTGTCTCACTCAGCTCATGGACTACTTTTGCCTCCCCCCTTTGTGACTTTAAACTCCCTCTGGCACGGGTTATAAGCTCCTGCTTTCCAAAAGTGCTTCCCACTGACAGATGTGGCTGACCCAGCAGTGAGCCATGCATGCTCCCTCTCTGCTCCCAGCACTTGCTCTGGGGCTTTTCCCCATTTCCCCAGTGATTTGTGCTCACTGTCCAGGGGATCTACACTTGTTGCTTCAACCACAGGGCCGGGGGCAACTCCCTCCCGAGGCCTCGCTCCTGCCCCGGCCCCTGCTCTGGCTCTGCCTTGGATCCACCATCTCCATTCCATGGGGCTGCCTTCCTGAGCAGGGCCTGGCCTGGGCATCCTGGAGGAGCTTTTTACCCAAGGCCTTAGGGGGATTTCAGGCCCTCTTATCATTTATTAAGTTTCCACTAAAGCCCAAGAACATACTCAGAGCTGCTTCTCCAACAGGGTGTATCTTGGGCTGGCTTCCAGTAACTTCCTATTCCCAAATCCTAAGGGCACTTCCTTCCTACCTGGAACAGTTCATTAGGATACATGCCCAGAATAAAGACAAGTGCCACAAACATTCAAACACACAAGATATCTTTATTGCAGTGAGAATAATAATAATAATAAACTTAGCAAAGAGAATCAAAAGTTAAAAAAGGATACAAATGAACTGCCTTATTGTGTGGCATTAAAACAAATACTAAGAACAGCATTCAATACAGTATAATATTAACTAGTAATAAGGGAGTTAAAGGGATACCAAAAAGCATCTTAACACAATATTATGGATAACTATTAACACGATATTTGGTTAGTAAAAGGGGAAATTAAAGGGAAAATATTATGAATACTAAATAAAGGGTATTAAAGGAACACTAAAGGATATTTAAAGTCTTCTTTCTCAGTTACTTCCTATCACTAACCTGTGCCCACCCCCCCAGCCAGGCAGGGCTGTCAGGATCTGCAGCAGCTGGTCGGTGCCCATCCCTTAGCGGGCGGCCCCGCGGAGCAACACAGGCTCGGTGGCAGGATGAGGATCGCTCAGCTCAGCAGTCCTGACAGCCCATTTGATCAGCTCCACATTACACCACGTAGGGCCAGGACGCAGTGTAAGGGGAGGCCTGAATGGCAGCCAAACACCGCCTGATCATTGCCTGGTGGCAACAGTCTGGGCCTGCCCTACTTGTAGGGCAAGGGGCCAGCCACCCCTGCCCACATCATCTTCCTCTCACCATCATCTTTCCCACCCCTAGATATGACCTCTCCCATGGTGTTTCAAGGGTAGATGTACCTACCTTGCAAGATGTAGCAGAACCAAGGAAGAACTCAGCTCTCATAACAGGGGATATCAGGCTGACTTGCTGAAAAGCACAATGGACCTCACAATTAGCTTGTGCCATCAAGTTACATTGTACCACACTCCAGCTGGTTTCACATCCTAATATGATTTCTTTCTCATGCCTCTATACTCCATTGATCATCTAATTCAGGAGTCCCCCCTTACACTACCCTACTTCTGCCAGAGGCTCCAATTGGCATCATTATCACTGGCAGGAACCTTCAGTTCCCCCTCTCTGGCTCGTATTGGCCACACGTCTGGAGCCTGTTGAATTGCTCCCTGAGCTGTTTCCAACCCTCCCTGCTGCTCATTTCCCACTCAAACTCACACTTCTGCCCTGGGACTTTATGGCCCGGGCCAAGGATTGGTCCCAAAGGAGGACCTTGTTGTCACCAAAAGCCAAACCAACCAATAAACTGCTGGGCTTCCACCTTGCTCTGGGGGTGACCAAGCCTGAAGTCTCCTGCCTAGTCCTGGGCAACAGTTCCTGGGGACCACAACACCTCTGAGTTCCTAAAACTATCACAGGTTGGGCAGGTGCTTGAATTTTGTCAGGATTAACTCCCCCCTTCCTTTCCATGTGCTGCCCTACTCACTCTAATGGTGCTTGTACTCCCTGAACCATTCCCTCACCCATCCAACCATCCCTTGTGCCCTCTCTGGCAAGGACAGTGGCTCCAGGTGTTCTGCCACGCTCCCAGGGCACAGGGTGGGACTGTGGAGCCACCCTCGAGGGGGGAAACGTGCCCTGCCTGCCCTGCCCAGGGAAAGGGAACTGCCCCCAGTGTTCCCCAGCACAAGGCACCCTTGGAAATATCCACTGCAATGGGACACTCAGGGACAGCAACAAGCACTGCACGAGGCTGCTCTGGCACAGGACCAATTTTAAGCTCAGCTTTTCTCTGGACCACTGCACTTTGTTTCCCACCTCATCCTGCAGTCAGAACTTGCTGTCCTTGCAACTTTTTAGGGTGACCATAAATTACAGAGGCCTCTGCTCCAGCACCCACAAGGGCCTGAACCATCTGAAAAGATCCATTTTTCCAGGGAATTCTAAGCTCCACCTGAGGACCAGGGTCTTTTCTCACCCATCCTTGTGCTGCAGCTTGGCCTCCATCTCACTCTGCTTTCAGTTCTCTCCATGGTTGAACATTGGCAGCCCTGGCCCTGGGCGGAGCTCGGCATCCTGATCCCATCCCTCCTGGCCCCCGGAACCGCTGACTCAGCAATGGGGGGCCCTCCATTGCCAAGGGCACGGTCCCGTCGGGGCTCACGGGGGGAGCAGGAGGTCGAAGGCTCCATCCCTGCTGCTACAACCTTCCAACACTACAGCCAACAGAGGGGCCTCTCCAGCCCTGCCTCCCAAGGCATCCTGAACAAACCCATCCCAACTCCACAGGACAAACTGCTCCCTCTCTGCACAGTCCAGGCTACTCTCAGCAATGCCTGAATCCATTGCAGGGACCTTGCTTTGAGCTCCCCAGGGCCGGGCACCCCGAGGATCTCCCCGAATAATCCTTTCGGTGCGCGCTGGAGTCCTCGGGGTGCCCCAACCCGGGGGGCACCAACAGCACTGTCCCTCCAGGGGGCCAATTTGGTCTCAAGCTTGCCATGGACAGCCCAAAAGGCATTTCAAGAGGCCTTCTTTGGAACCCCCCAACGGGTACAGGGGGGAAGCCACAAGAAGGCCTCATTTCTAAAGGCAGGGGGATCTTGCCTGTGTCCCAGACTGGTCCGGGGATCTGAGGCCCTTCCCGAGAAAATCTCGGTGCCGGCGTGAAGGGCCAGAGATCCCTTGGAGCCACGGGAGAGCAGGCACAGAGTCCCTCCTGCAGGGCCAATTCTGCTGCCTCAACTCAGCTCTTCAAAGAAGCCTCTAGGATACAACTGGTGAGTTTTAGAAGCCAGGCATTCCTTGCTTACAACACCCTGCCATGATCCCAGCCCCACAGGTGCCCTGGCAATCAGCTCCCAAAGGGCACACACAGGTATCGCCACTGCAACTGATGGGAGGGGTCAGCATTACAGGAGGGTTCATTTTCCTTCCCTGCATTCCTGTTCCACAGTCAGGACATTTTCCAACACTCATTACCATACACACCTACCCTTAGAAGGTTTCCAAGGGGCTTCACCGAGGGCCTTCCCAGGTCTGCTCTGTCTGGAGCCCTCAAAGTCCTCAGTGCCTGCCTTAGGAACCTCAACACAACTCACCTGCTTACACAGCAACTTGCTGCTGCTTGGCTGCTGCCTCACTTTAATTCTTTCTTCACCTCCCTTGGTTGGTCCCTTTCAATCCCTTGGCTCAGCTCTGTGCAGTTTCCAGGCTACATCCCACTGCAAAAACGATCAGCTCTTGTTACATCTCAACATGCACATATCATTCCCACCTTATACTTGACCCTAAGGATCCACTTAGTTCTGCTCACCAACCAAAAGGAGCTTTCTGAACTCAAGAATAACAGACCCCAGGTCCTTTTTCTGCAACTTCAGCTGCTATCAATGTGACCCACAAGACCTGGAAAGGCCCTTCCCACTTCACCTGCAGGGCTGGCAGTGCCACCACTGGACACGGACCCAGTGGCTGGGCAGGAACGGAGGGGCTGGGGCGTCCAATCCATCGGCCCAGGCGGCACCAGGAGTTCCTGGAGTTCCTGCAGGGGAGAGCCTCAAGACAACAAAGGATTATGGAGATCATTTTTAACTTTAATAGGTATATCTCCTGGAATATGGGGACTTTGACAAGGCCTACTGGGGCAACAAGGACACACTCAAGGCTATCTATTCAAAGGATCTACCAGCACTCAAAAGCTATCACTGTCCTTCTTGCAGGGCAAACTCAGCAAACTCTCTTTGCCAAGAGCCTCCTGGAGGATTTCCAGCTTGTAGGGCTCCCTTTTAACCATTTTTCCCATCACTGTAGCTGGGACTATCACCTGCCCTACAGGGGGAACAGCCCACAAAGTTCACTTGCAGGGATGCCATTAACTCAAAGTCCCTTCTCAGGGGGGTCACTGCACACCTTGGCCTTTGTTTGCCCTCCCCACCAAAGATGATTCCAACAGTTCTGACACATCTGGCAGACCCAGAGCTCTCCTCAGGGAATGCTTCAGCTGCTTAAAGGCTGCCCTTGCACCATCTAGCCAAGGCAGCAAATGTTTACAGGCTGTTTGAGAAGTTGGCATAACAGTCTTACCACACATGCAGAGGGAGCAATCCAGAGTCCAGCCTGTCCTACCATTCCCAGCAAGGCAGTTCATGGGCTGTCTGGGGCTCAGGAGGAGTCAGGGGGCTTCTTTTCTTCCTTCCGGCTTTCTGGATTTTCTCCTGCCAAAGCAAAGGTTTCTTGGCTTTCCTTGCTCAAGGAGATGCAGCAAAGGCCATCTTTTCAATCCAATACTGGAAACTGCTTCAGGTTGTCATTGAAGGGGGTTCTCTCAGGTCCTGCACTAATCAATCATCTTGGACATTGGTTTTCTTGGCAGGTTCTTGCATTCACATCCTACAAGCAAACCAGGATGAGCAAATTTAGCTGTTACTGCAACCAATCCAGTCTGGCATTCTGATTTTAAAGGATACTGGCTTTGCCTTATATAGATCCTACATCAGGGGTAATACCTACAGGTTCTGCCCTCTCCCACTCTCCTAGAGTTCCACTGGCCCACACCACAGGAACAACTGCAGCTGCCACTTCAGTCAGGACCTTGCTGCTGACAGGAGTTATTCCCTGCACAACAAGAGCTGCTGCTTGGACACATTTAGTTCCAGCAATTACAGTTTCAACATCCCCAGTTTTCCATTTCATTTCTGCCTCAACTTTTCCAGTCCATCTCTTCCTAGCACAGGTTTGGGTGAGTTTGGCAAACAGACAAACTGAGGAATTACCCAATGTTTTCCCAGTTTCACCCCTGTCACACCCATCACCTTAACACTGCCAGTCCTTAATTCTCCCTCTACTGGGTTAAGGACTGAGGAAGTTGGACCTGTGTCTGACCAGGACATGTGCAAACCAAATGCTGGGGACTGGAACACACACCTGGCACTCCTGCAGCTCTTACCATTACATTCAAGAGAAAACAGCCAATTGGACCATCACTGCTCATTTCTTAATCCCAATCCCACACTTCTTTGGCACTTGGAGCACCACTTTTAGAACCCAATTACAGTCCATTAGGGAGCTCCATGTCTAGCAGGGACAGCTACCCCTGGGATACTCTCAGCAATGCCTGAATCCATTGCAGGGACCTTGCTTTGAGCTCCCCAGGGCCGGGCACCCCGAGGATCTCCCCGAATAATCCTTTCGGTGCGCGCTGGAGTCCTCGGGGTGCCCCAACCCGGGGGGCACCAACAGCACTGTTCCTTCAGGGGCCAATTTGGTCTCAAGGCTTCAATGGACAGCCCAAAAGGCATTTCAAGAGGCCTTCTTTGGAACCCACCAACGGGTATGGGCAGGAAGCCACAAGAAGGCCTCATTTCTAAAGGCAGGGGGATCTTGCCTGTGTCCCAGACTGGTCCGGGGATCTGAGGCCCTTCCCGAGAAAATCTCGGTGCCGGTGTGAAGGGCCAGAGATCCCTTGGAGCCACGGGAGAGCAGGCACAGAGTCCCTCCTGCAGGGCCAGTTTTCCTGCCTGAACTCAGCTCTTCAAAGAAGCCTCTAAATCTCAGTTGGAGAGGTTTAGAAGCCAGGCAATCTTTTATTCCTATGCTCTTGAATCATTCCAGACCGCCAGGTGCCCTGGCAATCAGCTCCCAAAGGGCACACAGGTATCTCCACTGCAGCTGATATGGCAGCATTACAGGAGGATTCATTTTCCTTCCCTACATTCCTGTTCCACAGTCAGGACATTTTCCAACACTCATTACCATACACACCTACCCTTAGAAGGTTTCCAAGGGGCTTCACCGAGGGCCTTCCCAGGTCTGCTCTGTCTGGAGCCCTCAAAGTCCTCAGTGCCTGCCTTAGGAACCTCAACACAACTCACCTGTTTACAGTATAATTTAGAGGTGCTTGTCTACTGCCTCAGTTCCCTTCTTCCTTCTTTCTTCACCTCCCTTGGTTGGTCCCTTTCAATCCCTTGGTTCAGCTCTCTGCAGTTTCCAGGCTACATCCCACTGCAAAAAGGATCAGCTCTTGTTACATCTCAACACTCAGATATCATTCCCCCTTTATTCTTGACACTTCTCCACTAGGCCAGTGTCTCATGATTTAAAGCAGAGTTTGACTCCTCAGTGACAACAACAGCTACAGCCCTGAATCCTAACACAGGCTGAGACACAAACACGGATGGGAACTCTGAAGGATCCACTTTGTCCTGCTCACCAATCCAAAGGAGCTTTCCGAACTCAAGAAGAGACCCAACATCCTTTTTCTGCAACTTTGGCTACTATAAATGGATCCACAAGACCTGGAAAGGCCCTTCCCACTTCACCTGCAGGGCTGGCAGTGCCACCACTGGACATGGACCCAGTGGCTGGGCAGGAACGGAGGGGCTGGGGCGTCCAATCCATCGGCCCAGGCGGCACCAGGAGTTCCTGGAGTTCCTGCAGGGGAGAGCCTCAAGACAACAAAGGATTAGGAAAACGATCATTTTTAACTTTAATAGGCATATCTCCGGGAATATGGGGACTTTGACAAGGCCTACTGGGGCAACAAGGACACACTCAAGGCTATCTATTCAAAGGATCTACTAGCACTCAAAAGCTATCACTGTCCTTCTGTCAGGGGGAACTCAGCAAACTCTCTTTGCCAAGAGCCTCCTGAAGGATTTCCAGCTTTTTGGGCTCCCTTTTAACCATTTTTCCCATCACTGTAGCCGGGACTATCACCTGCCCTACAGGGGGAACAGCCCACAAAGTTCACTTGCAGGGATGCCATTAACTCAAAGTCCCTTCTCAGGGGGGTCACTGCACACCTTGGCCTTTGTTTGCCCTCCCCACCAAACATGATTCCAACAGTTCTCAGAGGTCTGGCAGACCCAGAGCTCTCCTCAGGGAATGCTTCAGCTGCTTAAAGGCTGCCCTTGCACCATCTAGCCAAGGCAGCAAATGCTTACAGGCTGTTTGAGAAGTTGGCATAACAGTCTTACCACACATCCAGAGGGAGCAATCCAGAGTCCAGCCTGTCCTACCATTCCCAGAAAGCAGTTCATGGGCTGTCTGGGGCTCAGGAGGAGTCATGGGGCTTCTTTTCTTCCTTCCTGCTTTCCAGATTTTCTCCTTCAAAAGCAACAGCCATCTTTTAAACCTAAGGTTGTCATTCAAGGTGGTTCTCTCAGGTCCTGCACTCATCATTCATCTTGGCCATTGGTTTTCTTGGCAGGTTCTTGCATTCACATTCTAAAAGCAAACCAGGATGAGCCAATTTAGCTGTTACTGCAACCAATCCAGTCTGGCATTCTGATTTTAAAGGATACTGGCTTTGCCTTACCCATATAGATCCCACATTAGGAGTAATACCTACAGGTTCTGCCCTCTCCCACTCTCCTGCAATTCCACTGGCCCACACCACAGGAACAACTGCAGCTGCCACTTCAGTCAGGACCTTGCTGCTGACAGGAGTTATTCCCTGCACAACAAGAGCTGCTGCTTGGACACATTTAGTTCCAGCAATTACAGTTTCAACATCCCCAGTTTTCCATTTCATTTCTGCCTCAACTTTTCCAGTCCATCTCTTCCTAGCACAGGTTTGGGTGAGTTTGGCAAACAGACAAACTGAGGAATTACCCAATGTTTTCCCAGTTTCACCCCTGTCACACCCATCACCTTAACACTGCCAGTCCTTAATTCTCCCTCTACTGGGTTAAGGACTGAGGAAGTTGGACCTGTGTCTGACCAGGACATGTGCAAACCAAATGCTGGGGACTGGAACACACACCTGGCACTCCTGCAGCTCTTACCATTATATTCAAGAGAAAATAGTCAATTGTACCATCACTGCTCATTTCTTCTGTGCCACAGCAACATCATTCCAGGCCTCTCACTGCCAACCCTATGCTTCTCCCAGCAGCTCCAGTGGCACCAAAACTTGTCCTGAAAGCACAAAGGCTCCTCTTGGGAGGACCATGACCCACCCAGACTGTAGCACTGGAATTCCATCTCCTGGACAAGCTGGGAGAAGCAGGGAAGAAAAACAAGGACCTTACAGGTCAATTGGGGGCACCTCTTCATCCAACAGCAGCTCCAAGAAAGGTACTGAGTCAACACCTCACCAAAAACACAGGAAAACAACTGCCAACACCTTGAAAATCACTTCAGTGTTCAACTGATAAAGCAACACTGAAGAAAAGCTTTTCAGACACTTGGCAAGACTCTATCCCACTTTAACCAGTGTGTGGGACTCGTTCCCAGCCTCCTGAGGTTCATTTCCCACCTCACTCAGGGCTGCAGTACACCTGGTTCTACACACACACAGGGAGTTGCTGCTGTTCCTGCATTCCAGTCTCCTGGTTCCCCTTGCAACTCCTCCAGCTGTTTGCCCAGCTCTCCAGTGCCCATTCCTTTGCCCACTGCACTTGTTCACAGCCCCAGGGCTCCCAGGGCCACCCTGGGCTCTCCCCTGCCCTGACACTCAGGGCCCTTTCCCAGCCCCGACTCCATCCAGCACTGACCCAGCTGCTGCACCTGCAATTCTCCTGCTCCTGCCCTCCCTCTGCCTGCAAAACACCCCTGCCAGCTCCTGCACCCCACCTCTTACCTCCCAGCAAAGCAGAGCTGCATCCTCCTGGATCCTCCAGCTGGATGCTGCTGGCTCTGGGCAGCTCCCACCCTTCAGCAGGGGATGCCAAAGGCAGCTCTGGGGACTGGCCCGAGGGCAGGGACACCCACTCTGGGTCACACCAACACTCAGCCAGCTCAGGCCTGGGCTCTTCTGCCTGCAGGGCAACAAACAGCCAAGCAGGGACACTGGGACACTCCAAGGAAACAGGCAAAACAAACTCAGCAGCCTGGCACACCACAGCCCCCAGACCTGCCCAGGCTCCAGCTGCTGCACAGACCTGTGGCCACACAGGACCCAAACCCACCCCCAGCACAGACAACCCTGGGCAGGTCAAGCTGCTCGTTCCCAAACACAACCAAACATCCATCCCACTGTCTGCCAGCCCCTGCTCCCAGCAATCCATCATCTTTCCCATTTCCTTTCTTTACGGGTCCTTCCATTCACATTCTACTATCAAACCATGATCAGCAAATTTAGCTGTTAATAAAACCAATCCAGCTTGGCTTCCTAATTTTGAAGGATACTGGGTTTGCCTTACCAGGAGAGACTCTGCCTTAGGGGTAAAACTTACAGGTTCTGTCCTTGTCCATTTTCTTGGAATTCCACTGGCCCACACCACAGGAACAACTGCAGCTGCCACTTCAGTCGGGACCTTGCTGCTGACAGGAGTTATTATCCCTCTGTAAACACCAAACTGCTTCAATACAAACAATCCAGTGGACACTACAACTCCTTGGCACTTTCAGTGTAACCAGTGCAAGTCAGTTCCTAAGTTACAAAAGCTTTTCTTCTCAAGTTGTAATTAATTAAGATATCAAAACAACAACAACTGTGAGATAAGAGATCCCCCCCAATGGTTCTACTTTTAGGGAAACAAAAACCCAAACCCCCATCCCCAGTACTGCAATAGCTCAGGCTCCCAGAAAGGCCCAGGGGCTGGGCTGGGGCTTTTGGCTGCCCTGGAGCACAGGCAGGAACACGATGTCACCACCCCACGGGCACAGCTGAGAACCCAAAGAGCAGCCACACCAGCAGCTCCTGCCAGCCCTGCTGGGCTGGGCCTTGGGGAGGAAGGGCACTGACCTTTCTTCCTGCCTAGGAGCAAAGAGCCTCCTTGCTTAGCACTTCTCCTGCCAAGGGCATCAGCTCAGATGGGAAGTTCACCAAGTGCAACTTCTTGCACTGAGCAAGATTCCTCTTCCCTGGACAATCTCTTTCCAGCTGAACTCAGAAGTACACACAAAAGTTCAGGTGTTACCTAAAATTTCATACAAGAACCTCTGAGACTCAATTGATGAGTTTTAGAAGCCAGGCAATCTTTTATTCCTACGCTCTTGAATCATTCCAGCCCACTACGAGTCCTGGCAATAAGCTCCCAAAGGGCACACAGAGCTATCTCCACTGCAGCTGATATGGCAGCATTACAGGAGGATTCATTTTCCTTCCCTGCATTCCTGTTCCACATACAGGACATTTTCCAACACTCATTACCATACACACCTACCCTTAGAAGGTTTCCAAGGGGCTTCACCAAGGGCCTTCCCAGGTCTGCTCTGTCTGGAGCCCTCAAAGTCCTCAGTGCCTGCCTTAGGAACCTCAACACAACTCACCTGTTTACACAGCAACTTGGTGCTGCTTGCCTGCTGCCTCACTTCCCTTCTTAACCTCCCTTGGTTGGTCCCTTTCAATCCCTTGGCTCAGCTCTGTGCATTTTCCAGGTTACATCCCACTGCAAAAAGGATCAGCTCTTGTTACATCTCAACACTCAGATATCATTCCCCCTTTATTCTTGACACTTCTCCACTAGGCCAATGTCTCATTATTTAAAGCAGAGTTTGACTCCTCAGTGACAACAACAGCTACAGCCCTGAATCCTAACACAGGCTGAGACACAAACACGGATGGGAACTCTGAAGGATCCACTTTGTCCTGCTCACCAATCCAAAGGAGCTTTCTGAACTCAAGAAGAGACCCAACATCCTTTTTCTGCAACTTTGGCTACTATAAATGGATCCATAAGACCTGCAAAGGCCCTTCCCACTTCACCTGCAGGGCTGGCAGTGCCACCACTGGACACGGACCCAGTGGCTGGGCAGGAACGGAGGGGCTGGGGCGTCCAATCCATCGGCCCAGGCGGCACCAGGAGTTCCTGGAGTTCCTGCAGGGGAGAGCCTCAAGACAACAAAGGATTATGGAGATCATTTTAAACTTCAATAGGCATATCTCCTGGAATATGGGGACTTTGGCAAGGCCTACTGGTGCAACAAGGACACACTCAAGGCTATCTATTAAAAGCATCTACCAGCACTCAAAAGCTATCACTATCCTTCTGTCAGGGGGAACTCAGCAAACTCTGTTGGCCAAGAGCCTCCAGGAGCATTTCCAGCTTTTGGGGCTCTCTTTTAACCATTTCTCCCATCACTGTAGCTGGGACTCTCACCTGCCCTACAGGGGGAACAGCCCACAAAGGTCACTTGCAGGGATGCCATTAACTCAAAGTCCCTTCTCAGGGGGGTCACTGCACACCTTGGCCTTTGTTTGCCCTCCCCACCAAACATGATTCCAACAGTTCTCAGAGGTCTGGCAGACCCAGAGCTCTCCTCAGGGAATGCTTCAGCTGCTTAAAGGCTGCCCTTGCACCATCTAGCCAAGGCAGCAAATGCTTACAGGCTGTTTGAGAAGTTGGCATAACAGTCTTACCACACATCCAGAGAGAGCAATCCAGAGTCCACCCCGTCCTATCATTCCCAGCAAGGCAGTTCATGGGCTGTCTGGGGCTCAGGAGGAGTCAGGGGGCTTCTTTTCTTCCTTCCGGCTTTCTGGATTTTCTCCTGCCAAAGCAAAGGTTTCTTGGCTTTCCTTGCTCAAGGAGATGCAGCAAAGGCCATCTTTGCAATCCAATATTGGAAACTGCTTCAGGTTGTCATTCAAGGTGGTTCTCTAAGGTCCTGCACTCATCAATCATCTTGGACATTGGTTTTCTTGGCAGGTTCTTGCATTCACATCCTACAAGCAAACCAGGATGAGCAAATTTAGCTGTTACTGCAACCAATCCAGTCTGGCATTCTGATTTTAAAGGATACTGGCTTTGCCTTACCAGGAGAGATCCCACATCAGGGGTAATACCTACAGGTTCTGCCCTCTTCCACTCTCCTGCAATTCCACAGGCCCACACCACAGGAACAACTGCAGCTGCCACTTCAGTCGGGACCTTGCTGCTGACAGGAGTTATTCCCTGCACAACAAGAGCTGCTGCTTGGACACATTTAGTTTCAGCAATTACAGTTTCAATATCCCCAGTTTTCCATTTCATTTCTGCCTCAACTTTTCCACTCAATCTCTTCCTAGCAGAGGTTTGGGTGAGTTTGGCAAACAGACAAACTGAGGAATTCCCCAATGTTTTCCCAGTTTAACCCCTGTCACACCAATCACCTTAACACTGCCAGTCCTTCATTCTCCCTCTATTATGTTAAGGCCTGAGGAAGTTGGACCTGTGTCTGACCAGGACAAGTGCAAACCAAATGCTGGGGACTGGAACACACACCTGGCACTCCTGCAGCTCTTACCATTACATTCAAGAGAAAACAGCCAATTGGACCATCACTGCTCATTTCTTAATCCCAATCCCACACTGCTTTGGCACTTGGAGCACCACTTTTAGAACCCAATTACAGTCCATTAGAGAGCTCCATGTCTAGCAGGGACAGCTACCCCTGGGATACTCTCAGCAATGCCTGAATCCATGGCAGGGACCTTGCTTTGAGCTCCCCAGGGCCGGGCACCCCGAGGATCTCCCCGAATAATCCTTTCGGTGCGCGCTGGAGTCCTCGGGGTGCCCCAACCCGGGGGGCACCAACAGCACTGTCCCTCCAGGGGGCCAATTTGGTCTCAAGCTTGCCATGGACAGCCCAAAAGGCATTTCAAGAGGCCTTCTTTGGAACCCCCCAACGGGTACAGGGGGGAAGCCACAAGAAGGCCTCATTTCTAAAGGCAGGGGGATCTTGCCTGTGTCCCAGACTGGTCCGGGGATCTGAGGCCCTTCCCGAGAAAATCTCGGTGCCGGCGTGAAGGGCCAGAGATCCCTTGGAGCCACGGGAGAGCAGGCAGAGTCCCTCCTGGGGGGCCAATTTTCCTGCCTGAATTCAGCTCTTCAAAGAAGCCTCTGAGACTCAGCTGGTGAGTTTTAGAAGCCAGGCATTCCTTGCTTACAACACCCTGCCATGATCCCAGCCCCACGGGGGTCCTGGCAATCAGCTCCCAAAGGGCACACACAGCTATCTCTACTGCAGCTGATGGGAGGGATCAGCATTACAGGAGGGTTCATTTTCCTTCCCTGCATTCCTGTTCCACAGTCAGGACATTTTCCAACACTTATTACCACACACACCTACCCTTAGAAGGTTTCCAAGGGGCTTCACTGAGGGCCTTCCCAGGTCTGCTCTGTCTGGAGCCCTCAAAGTCCTCAGTGCCTGCCTTAGGAACCTCAACACAACTCACCTGCTGACACAGCAACTTGTTGCTGCTTGGCTCATGCCTCAGTTCCCTTCTTCCTTCTTTCTTCACCTCCCTTGCTTGGTCCCTTTCAATCCCTTGGCTCAGCTCTCTGCAGTTTCCAGGCTACATCCCACTGCAAAAAGGATCAGCTCTTGTTACATCTCAACATGCACATATCATTCCCACTTTACCCTAAGGATCCACTTTGTTCTGCTCACCAATCAAAAGGAGCTTTCCGAACTCAAGAATAACAGACCCCAGGTCCTTTTTCTGCAACTTCAGCTGCTATAAATGTGACCCACAAGACCTGGAAAGGCCCTTCCCACTTCACCTGCAGGGCTGGCAGTGCCACCACTGGACACGGACCCAGTGGCTGGGCAGGAACGGAGGGGCTGGGGCGTCCAATCCATCGGCCCAGGCGGCACCAGGAGTTCCTGGAGTTCCTGAGGGGAGAGCCTCAAGACAACAAAGGATTAGGAAGATCACTTTTTCCTTTCATAGGTCTTTCTCCTGGAATATGGGGAGTTGGACAAGGCCTACTGGTGCAACAAGGACACACTCAAGGCTATCTATTCAAAGGATCTACCAGCACTCAAAAGCTATCACTGTCCTTCTGTCAGGGCAAACTCAGCAAACTCTGTTTGCCAAGAGCCTCCTGGAGGATTTCCAGCTTTTTGGGCTCTCTTTTAACCATTTTTCCCATCACTGTAGCTGGGACTATCACCTGCCCTACAGGGGGAACAGCCCACACAGTTCACTCGCAGGGATGCCATTAACTCAAAGTCCCTTCTCAGGGGGGTCACTGCACACCTTGGCCTTTGTTTGCCCTCCCCACCAAAGATGCTTCCAACAGTTCTGAGACATCTGGCAGACCCAGAGCTCTCCTCAGGGAATGCTTCAGCTGCTTAAAGGCTGCCCTTGCACCATCTAGCCAAGGCAGCAAATGCTTACAGGCTGTTCTTAAAAGCTGGTATAAAAGTCTTACCACACATCCAGAGAGAGCAATCCAGAGTCCAGCCTGTCCCACCATTCCCAGCAAGGCAGTTCATGGGCTGTCTGGGGCTCAGGAGGAGTCAGGGGGCTTCTTTTCTTCCTTCCTGCTTTTCAGGTTTTTCTCCTTCAAAAGCAAAGGCTTCTTGGCTTTCCTTGCTCAAGCAGATGCAGCAAAGGCCATCTTTGCAATCCAATACTGGAAACTGCTCGAGGTTGTCATTTAAGGTGGTTTTCTCAGGTCCTGCACTAATCAATCATCCTGGCCATTGGTTTCTTGGCAGGTTCTTGCATTCACATCCTACAAACAAACCAGGATGAGCAAATTTAGCTGTTACTGCAACCAATCCAGTCTGGCATTCTGATTTTAAAGGATACTGGGTTTGCCTTACCCATATAGATCCCACATTAGGAGTAATACCTACAGGTTCTGCCCTCTTCCACTCTCCTGCAATTCCACTGGCCCACACCACAGGAACAACTGCAGCTGCCACTTCAGTCGGGACCTTGCTGCTGACAGGAGTTATTCCCTGCACAACAAGAGCTGCTGCTTGGACACATTTAGTTTCAGCAATTACAGTTTCAATATCCCCAGTTTTCCATTTCATTTCTGCCTCAACTTTTCCACTCAATCTCTTCCTAGCAGAGGTTTGGGTGAGTTTGGCAAACAGACAAACTGAGGAATTCCCCAATGTTTTCCCAGTTTAACCCCTGTCACACCAATCACCTTAACACTGCCAGTCCTTAATTCTCCCTCTACTGGGTTAAGGACTGAGGAAGTTGGACCTGTGTCTGACCAGGACAAGTGCAAACCAAATGCTGGGGACTGGAACACACACCTGGCACTCCTGCAGCTCTTACCATTACATTCAAGAGAAAATAGTGAATTGTACCATCACTGCTCATTTCTTCTGTACCACACCAACATCATTCCAGGCCTCTCACTGCCAACCCTATGCTTCTCCCAGCAGCTCCAGTGGCACCAAAACTTGTCCTGAAGGCACAAAGGCTCCTTTTGGGAGCACCATGACCCACCCAGACTGTAGCACTGGAATTCCATCTCCTGGACAAGCTGGGAGTAGCAGGGAAGAAAAACAAGGACCTTACAGGTCAATTGGGGGCACCTCTTCATCCAACAGCAGCTCCAAGAAAGGTACTGAGTCAACACCTCACCAAAGACACAGGAAAACAACTGCCAACACCTCGACAATCACTTCAGTTTTCAACTGATAAAGCAACACTGAAGAAAAGCTTTTCAGACACTTGGCAAGACTCCATCCCACTTTAACCAGTGTGTGGCACTTGTTCCCAGCCTCCTGAGGTTCATTTCCCACCTCACTCAGGGCTGCAGTACACCTGGTTCTACACACACACACAGGGAGCTGCTGCTCCTGCATTCCAGTCTCCTGGTTCCCCTTGCAACTCCTCCAGCTGTTTGCCCAGCTCTCCAGTGCCCATTCCTTTGCCCACTGCACTTGTTCACAGCCCCAGGGCTCCCAGGGCCACCCTGGGCTCTCCCCTGCCCTGACACTCAGGGCCCTTTCCCAGCCCCGACTCCATCCAGCACTGACCCAGCTGCTGCACCTGCAATTCTCCTGCTCCTGCCCTCCCTCTGCCTGCAAAACACCCCTGCCAGCTCCTGCACCCCACCTCTTACCTCCCAGCAAAGCAGAGCTGCATCCTCCTGGATCCTCCAGCTGGATGCTGCTGGCTCTGGGCAGCTCCCACCCTTCAGCAGGGGATGCCAAAGGCAGCTCTGGGGACTGGCCCCAGGGCAGGGACACCCACTCTGGCTCACACCAACACTCAGCCAGCTCAGGCCTGGGCTCTTCTGCCTGCAGGGCAACAAACAGCCAAGCAGGGACACTGGGACACTCCAAGGAAACAGGCAAAACAAACTCAGCAGCCTGGCACACCACAGCCCCCAGACCTGCCCAGGCTCCAGCTGCTGCACAGACCTGTGGCCACACAGGACCCAAACCCACCCCCAGCACAGACAACCCTGGGCAGGTCAAGCTGCTCATTCCCAAACACAACCAAACATCCATCCCACTGTCTGCCAGCCCCTGCTCCCAGCAATCCATCATCTTTCCCATTTCCTTTCTTTACAGGTCCTTCCATTCACATTCTACTATCAAACCATGATCAGCAAATTTAGCTGTTAATAAAACCAATCCAGCTTGGCTTCCTAATTTTGAAGGATACTGGGTTTGCCTTACCAGGAGAGACTCTGCCTTAGGGGTAATTCTTACAGCTTCTGTCCTTGTCCATTTCTTGGAATTCCACTGGCCCACACCACAGGAACAACTGCAGCTGCCACTTCAGTCAGGACCTTGCTGCTGACAGGAGTTATTATCCCTCTGTAAACACCAAACTGCTTCAATACAAACAATCTAGTGGACACTACAACTCCTTGGCACTTTCAGTGTAACCAGTGCAAGTCAGTTCCTTAGTTACACAAGGTTTTCTTCTCAAGTTGTAATTAATTAAGATATCAAAACAACAACAACTGTGAGATAAGAGATCCCCCCCAATGGTTCTACTTTTAGGGAAACAAAAACCCAAACCCCCATCCCCAGTACTACAATAGCTCAGGCTCCCAAAAAGGCCCAGAGGCTGGGCTGGGGCTTTTGGCTGCCCTGGAGCACAGGCAGGAACACGATGTCACCACCCCACAGCCACAGCTGAGAACCCAAAGAGCAGCCACACCAGCAGCTCCTGCCAGCCCTGCTGGGCTGGGCCTTGGGGAGGAAGGGCACTGGCCTTTCTTCCTGCCTAGGAGCAAAGAGCCTCCTTGCTGAGCACTTCTCCTGCCAAGGGCATCAGCTCAGATGGGAAGTTCATCAAGTGCAACTTCTTGGAATGAGAAAGATACTTGTTCCCTGGACAATCTCTTTCCAACTGAACTCAGAAGTACACACTAGAAGTTCAGGTATTGTCTAAAATTTCTTACAAGAACCTCTGAGACACAACTGGTGAGTTTCAGAAGCCAGGCAATCTTGTATTCCTACGCTCTTGAATCATTCCAGCCCACCAGTTGTCCTGGCAATCAGTTCCCAAAGGGCACACAGAGCTATCTCCACTGCAGATGATGGGAGGGGTCAGCATTACAGGAGGATTCATTTTCCTTCCCTGCATTCCTGTTCCACAGTCAGGACATTTTCCAACACTCATTACCATACACGCCTACACTTCGAAGGTCTCAGAGGGGCGTCACCGAGGGCCTTCCCAGGTCTGCTCTGTCTGGAGCCCTCAAAGTCCTCAGTGCCTGCCTTAGGAACCTCAACACAACTCACCTGCTTACACAGCAACTTGCTGCTGCTTGGCTGCTGCCTCACTTCCCTTCTTCCTTCTTTCTTCACCTCCCTTGCTTGGTCCCTTTCAATCCCTTGGCTCAGCTCTCTGCAGTTTCCAGGCTACATCCCACTGCAAAAAGGATCAGATCTTGTTACATCTCAACACTCAGATATCATTCCCCCTTTTTTCCTCACACTTGGCCATCAGGCCAGTGTCTCATGATTTAAAGCATAGTTTGACTCCTCAGTGACAACAACAGCTACAGCCCTGAATCCTAACACAGGCTGAGACACAAACACAGATGGGAACTCTGAAGGATCCACTTTGTCCTGCTCACCAATCCAAAGGAGCTTTCTGAACTCAAGAATAACAGACCCCAGGTCCTTTTTCTGCAAATTTAGCTTCTATCAATGTGACCCACAAGACCTGGAAAGGCCCTTCCCACTTCACCTGCAGGGCTGGCAGTGCCACCACTGGACACGGACCCAGTGGCTGGGCAGGAACGGAGGGGCTGGGGCGTCCAATCCATCGGCCCAGGCGGCACCAGGAGTTCCTGGAGTTCCTGCAGGGGAGAGCCTCAAGACAACAAAGGATCAGGAAAAGGATCATTTTAAACTTTAATATGTGTATCTCCTGGAAGATGGGGAGTTGGACAAGGCCTACTGGTGCAACAAGGACACACTCAAGGCTATCTATTCAAAGGATCTACCACCACTCAAAACTATCACTGTTCTTCTTTCAGGGGGAACTCAGAAAACTCTGTTTGCCAAGAGCCTCCAAGAGGATTTCCAGCTTTTGGGGCTCTCTTTTAACTATTTTTCCCATCACTGTAGCTGGGACTATCACCTGCCCTACAGGGGGAACAGCCCACACAGTTCACTTGCAGGGATGCCATTAACTCAAAGTCCCTTCTCAGGGGGGTCACTGCACACCTTGGCCTTTGTTTGCCCTCCCCACCAAAGATGATTCCAACAGTTCTGAGACATCTGGCAGACCCAGAGCTCTCCTCAGGGAATGCTTTAGCTGCTTAAAGGCTGCTCTTGCACCATCTAACCAAGGCAGCAAATGCTTACAGGCTGTCGGAAAAGTTGGCAGAACAGTCTTACCACACATCCAGAGGGAGCAATCCAGAGTCCACCCCATCCTACCATTCCCAGCAAGGCAGTTCATGGGCTGTCTGGGGCTCAGGAGGAGTCAGGGGGCTTCTTTTCTTCCTTCCCGCTTTCTGGATTTTCTCCTTCCAAAGCAAAGGTTTCTTGGCTTTCCTTGCTCAAGCAGATGCAGCAAAGGCCATCTTTTCAATCCAGTACTGGAAACTGCTCGAGGTTGTCACTTACAGGGGTTCTCTCAGGTCCTGCACTGATCAATCATCTTGGCCACTGGTTTACTTGGCAGGTTCTTGCATTCACGTCCTACAAGCAAACCAGGATGAGCCAATTTAGCTGTTACTGCAACCAATCCAAGCTGGCATTCTGATTTTAAAGAATACTGGGTTTGCCTTACCCATATAGATCCCACATCAGGGGTAATACCTACAGGTTCTGCCCTCTCCCACTCTCCTGCAGTTCCACTGGCCCACACCACAGGAACAACTGCAGCTGCCACTTCAGTCGGGACCTTGCTGCTGACAGGAGTTATTCCCTGCACAACAAGAGCTGCTGCTTGGACACATTTAGTTGCAGCAATTACAGTTTCATTATCCCCAGTTTTCCATTTCATTGCTGCCTCAACTTTTCCAGTCCATCTCTTCCTAGCACAGGTTTGGGTGAGTTTGGCAAATAGACCAACCGAGGAATTCCCCAATGTTTTCCCAGTTTAACCCCTGTCACACCAATCACCTTAACACTGCCAGTCCTTCATTCCCTCTTTGTTGTGTTAAGGACTGGAGAAGTTGGACCTGTGTCTGACCAGGACATGTGCAAACCAAATGCTGGGGACTGGAACACACACCTGGCACTCCTGCAGCTCTTACCATTACATTCAAGAGAAAACAGCCAATTGGACCATCACTGCTCATTTCTTAATCCCAATCCCACACTGCTTTGGCACTTCGAGCACCACTTTTAGAACACAATTACAGTCCATTAGAGAGCTCCATGTCTAGCAGGGACAGCTACCCCTGGGATACTCTCAGCAATGCCTGAATCCATGGCAGGGACCTTGCTTTGAGCTCCCCAGGGCCGGGCACCCCGAGGATCTCCCCGAATAATCCTTTCGGTGCGCGCTGGAGTCCTCGGGGTGCCCCAACCCGGGGGGTACCAACAGCACTGTCCCTCCAGGGGGGCCCAATTTGCTCCTAAAATGCAGGGGGATCTTGCCTGTGTCCCAGACTGGTCCGGGGATCTGAGGCCCTTCCCGAGAAAATCTCGGTGCCGGCGTGAAGGGCCAGAGATCCCTTGGAGCCACGGGAGAGCAGGCACAGAGTCCCTCCTGGGGGGGCAATTCTGCTGCCTGAACTCAGCTCTTCAAAGAAGCCTCTAAGACTCAGCTGGTGAGTTTTAGAAGCCAGGCATTCCTACCCACTTTGAGATATTTTAAGAGCTTACTGAGTGAAAAAACATCAAGGTTTTTCAGGGACATCTGACCTCCCACAGACAGCTCCTTTCTCCTTTCAGTACAAAATTATTTTCATGGAATCATTTAATAGGGAGTGCCCAGGAACCCCAGACTGTGCTTTCCAGAACAGAAAATAAACAGAGGGAAGGAGCTTTGCACGAGTGTAACATACTCCAGAACACACCTGACTTTTGTTTTACTCTTTATGTTCAAATATAGCAGAAGATGAAAACTCCAGCAGGAGAGCTGGCACATTACCCATGGTACCCTCAAAGCCCCTCTCATGAGGGCTGTAGGAAAACTGCAGTTGTGCGAGTCCCTTTTGCCTGCAGATGGCTGGGGATCCTCTCCATCCACCTTGTGCTCTCCCAACAGCAGAAAGGGGAACCTCAGGGACACGGTGGCACTCGACATCCTGCTGAGAGAACAAGGAAACCTTTAGCATAAAGGTGAGTTGGAATCTAAAACTTCCTTTCCTGGGAGCTTCGTGAAGCCTGCAACCAAGAGGGGGAAAATTTGCATCTCCTTTGGTGCAGGTGTCAACAGAGGCCAACAGAGCTTCCACCTTTTTCAGACAACCAGCCCCGCAGCCCTGCCACGGCTCCCCCGGGGTCACCCGGCAGGGAAGGGGCTTACCCGGCCCCCGCTGCCCAGCACAAGGCGCCCCTAAACGCCCCCCGGCTCCCCCGGTCCATAACCCAGCGGCCAAGGCGCTCTCCCCTCCGCAGCCCGGGCAGCAGCGGGGCACCACCCTCAGCCCTCACACACAACCGACCGCACCCCCCCCGCCGGCCCTTTATACCGCGGGCCGCCAGCGCTGCCCAATCAGCGCTCGAGCGCCGCCGCCCAATCCCAGCCCGCCTGGCCCTGCGGCCCCGCCCCGCCCGCTCAGCTGAGGGAGATCGGGAACTGGGGACAGGAACCTGCTGCTGGGGGAGACAGCCTGGAGATGGAATTGCACACGGGCACCTGAAGCCCAGGCGATTTGCTTGCCTTGGCAAGGCCCTGTCACAGGAAATCTTGCTCCCTGTCACAGGAAATCTCTGTTTCCCTGCCCATCCCTGGAGACAGGTGGCCCCTAAAATCCCCGGCAATCAGGAAGCACAGGCTGGAGGAGCTGGCAGGACCCAGTGGCCGTGTGTGCTGTGTGACACCGTGTCCTGCAGCCCCACGGACCTGCACAGCAGGGACAGGTCCTGGCAGCGTTTCAGTGCCGCGGCCAAAGCTGGGGCTCAGGGACAGCTGGGGCATGTGGCAGCTCTGGGAATCTCTGCCATGGATGGCTGGGCATTCCAGGACTGCCTGCTGGGCAAAGGAGCTTCTCTGCAGACTGTGGAACCAACAGGTCTCATGGACTGTAGGAAGCCAGAACTGCTGCAGGACTGTAGAGGAATCTGGGTCACAAGAGACAGTTCAAGGTCTCTAAGTCTGACCTCCTGCTCAGGCCACAGTCACCAATGGGATCGGACCGGGCTGCTCAGGGAGGGATCCAGTCATGTTTTGAAACATTCCACGGATGGGGATACCACAACCTCCCCAGGCAACCCGTTCCATGAGCGACTGTCCTGACAAAATACCTCCCCTCCTATGCGGTTGGCAGCAACAGCTGGGCTGGCAGGAGCAGAACCTCCCTGCTGGGCCATTCCCCAGCAGCCCAAGTGCCCTGCACAGGGCTTGGTGCGGAGGCCTGGGCGGCTCGTTCCTCCAGCTGGGCATTTTAGGAGCTGCCCTTGCCCCGTTACTGCCAAGTCCCTCTGGCAGTGGTGCAGCTCCTCAGCTGGAGTGCCTCTGAGGGACCCCCGGCCACGTTTCCCAGCAGCTGAAGGAAGGGAGGGTCACCCCCCAAGCTGGGCTGCCTTTCTCTCGCTGCCTTTTCCCCACCTTTACACTGCAGTGACAAGAGCTGCACTTTCCCAGGGAACGGGGCAGTGACAGGGCAGAGCAGCAGGCAGGAACCCCCTTCTTTTCTGCAGGCCACTGACTAACTGTGTGTGAAGGGACAGCGACTCTGGTACCAACTCCACCTCCCACTTCTTGTCACAGATCGATCTGAGGCACTTGTCAGGTCAATACCTGCTCTTTTCAGGAGCACCAGGCTTGTGGTCAGTGTCCTCATTGTAGCCCACGAATCCCTCTAGGTGTTAAATCAGCCTCCCTGTCCTGATTCTTCTCATGAAGAATTAGCATTTAATGAGATCTACAAACTATCCTGAGAGGGTCTATGTTACAAGCTCAGTTTGGCAGTGTTGCTATCCTGGAAAGTGTGGAACAGTGACTGTCAGTTTTCCTTATGCTGCTCTTAAACACCATCCCTACATTCCCAGGAGAACTCTGGAGGGAGAGACAGAATGTTTAAAACATGAAACCCTGGCATTGCAATTGTTATTTCTAAGGATGTGTTTCTATCTGATACAGTTGTTGGGGTGATTACTCTGGAGAGTGTTTTGTACCTCAGGCAGTAAGTCTGATGTATCAGCCTCCTCGTGAGCAGGAACCAGCAGGTTCCCCAAAGGAATGTTATGGCAGAATCTGTCAAACACAGCACGGAGGTGAGCAGGAGTGGTGCTTGTGCACAGCTGAAGTGAAGCACCCTTGGATTCGAACTGCTCTGGGAGATCTTTGTTGAGATGGGTATTTCTGCACAGCTTCTCGTGCCATGTTGAATTTAGAGATGAGCTGATAAAGGCAGTGACACTGTTCTGTCATCACTGAGCTTTTGAGGATTTCAAACCCCTTACTCTTAAGTCCAGGGGCTCGTTCCCGGGGGTCCGTGCTCGGGGGTTTGTTCCCGGGGCTCGTTCCCGGGCCCCGCCCGTGCCCGCTGCGGGTCCTGGCCGGTGCCGCCTCTCCCCCCGAGGTGGGATTGGGGCTGGGAACCCCCAGGGAACGGGACACGGTCCCGCTCGGGCCGGGGGAGCCGGGGCTGTGCCTTGGCACGGGAGAGCGGTGACCCCGGTGGGCACGGCCGGGACTGCAGCCCCGGGGCGCGACCCAAAAGCGGGGGATGGACCCCAAACCACGGCTGGGGTGAGAGAGTGTGTCGTGGGTGGCCATAACCACTTGTCCCTCCCGCAGTCCTCGGCCCTGTCGGTCAAGTCCTGCAGTGCGGACTCGCCGTTCCCGGTAGCCGGAGAGGGCTCCCATCCCCGGGCAGCCCCAACGCCCCTAAATCCCGCAGCTCCTGCTCCCGATCCCGGGGTGCCGGGTCTCCTCGTCCCGCCCCTGCCGCAGGTATCTGGACGAGTACGGCAGCAGCTACAGCCAGGCGCCTCTGCCTGTGCTCCTGGGCTCCACCAGGACCTTCCTCTCCATGGTCTCCACCAGGACCTTCCTCTCCATGGTCTCCACCTGCTGCATCTCCCCTGCACCCACCGCCTGCTTCCTGAAGGAGGTGGCACCCCTGGCACCAGTGGGCTCATCTCCGTGCTGCTCCTTGGCAATCCAGGCGAACCAATGACGCCTGCTTCCAAATTGCCAGCCACTCCCCCATACCACCACAGTGATCCTCAGATCTCAATTCGGTCAGACAAGACTCGACACATAAGGAGCGAAAATGGACATGAACTCTCCCATAAATGCATAAAGCTACTTTATTTTCAGTATACATTTCATTTTGAAAAATATAAATGCTAAAGTATCTCATCATTTCATCTTTTGATTCCATAAAAGTCACAATAGAAAGCTTCATAAAACTGTAAAATACTATAATGTTATAAGGAATTTCATGGTTTATATTACTGGAAAAAAAAATCACTTTAATAATATTTGAAACGTTTTCTGCTTGGTCCTGCTGCATTGCCGGGTCTGGGGCCGAGAAGCTGAGTAGCCAAGATTTCGGGTAAATTCCACAGATGATGGTGTGGGATGCAGGAGGATGCGGATCACATCCCGTCTCCTTCACAGCAAAGATTACTCATAAAAAATAAAACCCATAAAACCAACATAACCCTAAAGCAGCCAGATGCTTCGGAGCAGAAGGTGTTAATGGAACCGATCCAGCCCTGTGCCACGTCCTGGAGATTGTGGTGTGGTGGGTTTGGTTTTTTGTAAAAATCACATTATATATGGTACAATACATCTTTTACAGAAAGCCTGGCATCTAGAAATAAGAGGTAGAACTTTTAGATACTTCTGTATCTAAAACCCACAGAGCAATGCTCCGTGTTGCCCAAGGCCTCTCTATGCCACCAAAAGGAAAGGGACTTGGGTCCCAGCTCTTAAACCCGAAGGATAATTTAAGGATTTATCACCTAGGGGTTTAGGTCCTACTCCCAGGAATTACCAGTCTGGCAGCAGCACTAATTTATTGCTCTGATTTGTATTTCTCCCCTCCCAACTCACAACAAAACAGTATAGGACACCCTTAGTATATTAAAAAGTCAGCTCAAAGGCAAAAAAGCCAAGGTCAGCTGTGATTCCTCACTTAAAAGAGGAAAATGTAAAGTGGGAATGACTGAAAATAAAGATTACAATCAGCATTTATGGATATTAACATGAGAAATTAAAACCAAGAGAAGAGCACAAAAGCAAATCATCTAAGAAGGGAAATAAGTTAATGACCAACTGATCCCTGCCTGGGCAGCTTAATGACACAAATAATTAATTACTCTGTTAAGTGCTGATTTTTTTTGCAACTGCTTGGCACCTAAGGAAACAAACAGTGACAGGACAGCGCTGCAAATCCAGAACACCAGACTCAGAGGAAAAAAATAAATCCCACCATCAGCAGGTTAACACCAAGGGGGAGGGGAGGGGAGGGGAGAAAAGCACTTAAGCTGGAGGCAGCAGAAGGAACAACATTGATTTTGTAACCAGCAAAGGAAAAAAAAACCAAAACAAAACAAAAAGCTCACAAAAGCAAAATCTGTCATAAAGCAGAGGCCTGGAAATTAAAAAAGAGAGGAAAAAGAATAGAACAAGAAAAAGTACTTCTCAAGTAAAAGGAAAGATTAAAAAATTAAAAAAAAAATCACTCTAAATATATAGATATATATTTGTAGTGCAAGTCAGAGTCAAGCAGGCATGTGAGAGGTTAGTTCTACTCACTGTCAGCAGGTTTGCTATCACTTAGGAAAGGTTCCTGCTCCATGATGTCCATTGGTATTTTAATACTTGGGACTTTTTCTGAATAGGGGCAGTCAGACTGTGAAAGAAACGTGTAAAAGCTCTTAGAACATTCCCACTGCTCTCTCTCTTATCGTCTCCCACACATTAAAATTATCCTTCACATAGTTTCTGTAGGAACGGGGAAAAGAAAAGAAGGAAAAAGAGAAAAGCATTGTCCAGCTTAGTTTTGGTTGCCTGGTAGATTCCACTGGTTCCCCACTGCACCCCACTTCCCCTTGTCCTTCACACTCCAAAAGTAAAACAGACTGAAAGGATAATCTTGTGGAATTGTAAATTAACACAGATCTTCCCCTTTCCCACCCCACCAGCTTTTAAGACACCATCCCATTCTGCTTGGAGTCGGCTGCAGGAAATACAGACAGAAAACGGATCTGTGGGCAGACACAGCAGGGCACTGGCTGCTGGGAAAGCTCATCCAAACCCTTTATCCTACTGGCATTTCTGTAAAACCCCTTAGTTGTTCCCAGTTGCTCTATGAGGGCAGAGGTTCCGTATGCTGGGCTGGTTCAGCACCTCCTCTTTAATTGGGGTAAAGCCCAGCCTCAGTTACACCTCTAGTTCATCAATTCCAGGACCCTTGGAGGGATTCAGGATCCCTGGCCTGGCAGGACAAACAGCAACCAGGTCAGGAAGAGGCAAAGGGAAAAGCTGGAGGACCAGCAGGGCTTACACCCCACTGCCTTCTGTCACCCACCTGCTTCTGCTTAGCAGACGGTCCTTGGAATTATTCTGCTTTTTTAAAAATAAAGGAAACTTCTCATAGCCAAGGAAAGGCTGATATTGCCTAACTTGGCAAAGGCAGGAAGGTGGGATTTGCAAGAAACATTGGGACAGCAGCCCTGTGCCCCAGGACAGAAAGCCTGTGAGCTTTGGCTTTCAGGTGCAGTGTGTGGCACAGCCTGGGCACTCTGTGGGCAGGCAGGGCTTTCTGTGCTGGCACCTTTTCCCTGCGAGGAATCCTCATTTGGATCGGGTTTTGGGGGGGCTGCTAAAATGGCGGGGCGGGGCTGACCAAAGGGGGGACAGCAGCCCTGTTTCCCGGGACAGAAAGCTTGTGAGGTTTGGCTTTCAGGTGCAGTGTGTGGCACAGCCTGGGCACTCTGTGGGCAGGCAGGGCTTCCTGTGCTGGCACCTTTTCCCTGCGAGGAATCCTCATTTGGATCGGGTTTTGGGGGGGCTACTAAAATGACGGGGCGGGGCTGACCAAAGGGGGGACAGCAGCCCTGTTTGCCGGGACAGAAAGCCTGAGAGGTTTTGATTTCAGGTGCAGTGTGTTGCACAGCCTGGGCGCTCCGTGGGCAGCCAGGGCTTTCTGTGCTGGCACCTTTTCCCTGCGGAGAATCCTCATTTGGATCGGGTTTGGATCGGGTGGCCGGCAATGGCGGGGCGGGGCTGACCAAAGGGGGGGACAGCAGCCCTGTTTCCCGGGACAGAAAGCTTGTGAGGTTTGGCTTTCAGGTGCAGTGTGTGGCGCAGCCTGGGCACTCTGTGGGGAGTAAGTGGTCTGTTTCCTGGTATTCGAGCAAGCCACATCAGCTCATCTGCACCTAAGGACCTTGTGAGGTAACCAGGAGACGAGTTGAGGTTCTTCCTCGGAGATTTTTACTTCATGGAGGAGCTCCTTTCAGTTCAGCCCAGGTGAACGGAGCTGCACTGCAAGCTCTAATCATCTCCTCATTGAATGCAGCTGAGGGCGTTTGTGGGGGATTTAAACTGCGGGGAGAAACTGCTCCGAGCTCAGCCCGGCTGCCTTGAGAGGCATAATCAGCTGAGCGGGGGGTGGAGTCCAGGTGGTTTCTGGGTGATAGAAATTTGAGCAGGCAAAGAGGAGTGTGCCATGTTAGTAAGGCAGGGCACTTGGAGTAGCAGGTCGTCCAGGCAGAGGGAGTAAAAGAGAAGAACCACTCTCCTTCCCAGCTGTCTTTGGTGGCCTATGAGGTAGGTCTGCGGCTAATGGTTTTTCTGGAATAGGACTGAGAGTTTAAGTGGAGCACTTCATCAATAGACGGGGTGCAGTTCAATAGTGGAAAGAAAAGCTTTGCCGTGTGTCTGTCAAGTTCAGCTAATGGCCCACTTTTGGTATAAGGTGGGCAGGCAGGGCTTTCTGTGCTGGCACCTTTTCCCTGCGAGGAATCCTCTTTTGGATCGGGTTTTGGGGGGGCTGCTAAAATGGCGGGGCGGGGCGGACCAAAGGGGGGACAGCAGCCCTGTTTCCCGGGACAGAAAGCTTGTGAGGTTTGGCTTTCAGGTGCAGTGTGTGGCAGAGCCTGGGCACTCTGTGGGCAGGCAGGGCTTTCTGTGCTGGCACCTTTTCCCTGCGAGGAATCCTCGTTTGGATCGGGTTTTGGGGGGGCTGCTAAAATGGCGGGGCGGGACAGACCAAAGGGGGGACAGCAGCCCTGTTTCCCGGGACAGAAAGCTTGTGAGGTTTGCCTTTCAGGTGCAGTGTGTGGCACAGCCTGGGCACTCTGTGGGCAGGCAGGGCTTTCTGTGCTGGCACCTTTTCCCTGCGAGGAATCCTCATTTGGATCGGGTTTTGGGGGGGCTGCTAAAATGGCGGGGCGGGGCTGACCAAAGGGGGGACAGCAGCCCTGTTTCCCGGGACAGAAAGCTTGTGAGGTTTGGCTTTCAGGTGCAGTGTGTGGCGCAGCCTGGGGTGTCCGTGGGCAGGCAGGGCTTTCTGTGCTGGCACCTTTTCCCTGCGAGGAATCCTCATTTGGGTCGGGTTTGGATCGGGTGGCCCGCGGTGGTGGGCGGGGCTGACCAAGATGGGGGACAGCAGCCCTGTTTCCCGGGAGAGAAAGCTTGTGAGGTTTGGCTTTCAGGTGCAGTGTGTGGCCCAGCCTGGGGTGTCCGTGAGCAGGCAGGGCTTTCTGTGCTGGCACCTTTTCCCTGCGAGGAATCCTCATTTGAATCCGGTTTTGGGGGGGCTGCTAAAATGGCGCGTCGGGGCTGACCAAAGGGGGGACAGCAGCCCTGTTTCCCGGGACAGAAAGCATGTGAGGTTTGGCTTTCAGGTGCAGTGTGTGGCACAGCCTGGGCACTCTGTGGGCAGGCAGGGCTTTCTGTGCTGGCACCTTTTCCCTGCGAGGAATCCTCATTTGGATCGGGTTTGAGGGGGGCAGCCAAAATGGTGTGGCGGGGGGGACCAAAGCAGGGACAGCAGCCCTGTTTCCCGGGACAGAAAGCTTGTGAGGTTTGGCTTTCAGGTGCAGTGTGTGGCTCAGCCTGGGCACTCTGTGGAGAGCTAGGACTTTCTGTGCTGGCACCTTTTCCCTGCGAGGAATCCTCATTTGGATCGGGTTTGGATCGGGTGGCCAGCAATGGCGGGGCGGGGCTGACCAAAGGGGGGACAGCAGCCCTGTTTCCCGGGACAGAAAGCTTGTGAGGTTTGGCTTTCAGGTGCAGTGTGTGGCTCAGCCTGGGCACTCTGTGGGCAGCCAGGGCTTTCCGTGCTGGCACCTTTTCCCTGCGAGGAATCCTTATTTGGATCGGGTTTTGGGGGGGCCTGCTAAAATGGCGGGGCGGGGCTGACCAAAGCGGGGACAGCAGCCCTGTTTCCCGGGACAGAAAGCTTGTGATGTTTGGCTTTCAGGTGCAGTGTGTGGCGCAGCCTGGGCACTCTGTGGGCAGGCAGGGCTTTCTGTGCTGGCACCTTTTCCCTGCGAGGAATCCTCGTTTGGATCGGGTCGCCCGCGGTGGCGGGGCGGGGCTGACCAAAGGGGGGACAGCAGCCCTGTTTCCCGGGACAGAAAGCTTGTGAGGTTTGGCTTTCAGGTGCAGTGTGTGGCACAGCCTGGGCACTCTGTGGGCAGGCAGGGCTTTCTGTGCTGGCACCTTTTCCCTGCGAGGAATCCTCATTTGGATCGGGTTTGGATCTGGTGGCCGGCAATGGGGGGCCGGGGCTGACCAAAGGGGGGACAGCAGCCCTGTTTCCCGGGACAGAAAGCTTGTGCGGTTTGGCTTTCAGGTGCAGTATGTAGCACAGCCTGGGCACATTGTGGGCAGGCAGGGCTTTCTGTGCTGGCACCTTTTCCCTGCGAGGAATCCTCATTTGGATCGGGTTTGGATCGGGTGGCCGGCAATGGTGGGCGGGACTGACCAAAGGGGGGACAGCAGCCCTGTTTCCCGGGACAGAAAGCTTGTGAGGTTTGGCTTTCAGGTGCAGTTTCTGGCACAGCCAGGGCACTTCTGTGGGCAGGCAGGCTTTCTGTGCTGTCACCTTTTCCCTGCGAGGAATCCTCATTTTAATCGGGTTTTTGGGGGGCTGCTAAAATGGCGGGGCGGGGCTGGCCAAAGGGGGGACAGCAGCCGTGTTTCCCGGGACAGAAAGCTTGTGAGGTTGGCTTTCAGGTGCACTGTGTGGCACTGCCTGGGCACTCTGAGGGCAGGCAGGGCTTTCTGCGCTGGCACCTTTTCCCTGCGAGGAATCCTCATTTGGATCGGGTGTTGGGGGGGCTGCTAAAATGGCGGGGCGGGGGTGACCAAAGGGGGGGACAGCAGCCCTGTTTCCCGGGACAGAAAGCTTGTGAGGTTTGGCTTTCAGGTGCAGTGTGTGGCGCAGCCTGGGGTGTCCGTGGGCAGGCAGGGCTTTCTGTGCTGGCACCTTTTCCCTGCGAGAAATCCTCCTTTGGATCGGGTTTGGATCGGGTGGCCGGCAGTGGTGGGCGGGGCTGACCAAAGGGGGGACAGCAGCCCTGTTTCCCGGGACAGAAAGCTTGTGAGGTTTGGCTTTCAGGTGCAGTGTGTGGCGCAGCCTGCGGTGTCCGTGGGCAGGCAGGGTTTTCTGTGCTGGCACCTTTTCCCTGCGAGGAATCCTCTTTTGGATCGGGTTTTGGGGGGGCTGCTCAAATGGCGGGGCGGGGCTGACCAAAGGGGGGACAGCAGCCCTGTTTGCCGGGACAGAAAGCTTGTGAGGTTTGGATTTCAGGTGCAGTGTGTGGCACAGCCTGGGCACTCTGTGGGCAGGCAGGGCTTTCTGTGCTGGCACCTTTTCCCTGCGAGGAATCCTCATTTGGATTGGGTTTGAATCGGGTGGTCGGCAGTGGTGGGCGGGGCTGACCAAAGGGGGGACAGCAGCCCTGTTTCCCGGGACAGAAAGCTTGTGAGGTTTTGCTTTCAGGTGCAGTGTGTGGCGCAGCCTGGGGTGTCCGTGAACAGGCAGGGCTTTCTGTGCTGGCACCTTTTCCCTGCGAGGAATCCTCATTTGGATCGGGTTTGGATCGGATGGCCGGCAGTGGTGGGCGGGGGTGACCAAAGGGGGGACAGCAGCCCTGTTTCCCGGGACAGAAAGCTTGTGAGGTTTGGCTTTCAGGTGCAGTGTGTGGCACAGCCTGGGCACTCTGTGGGCAGGCAGGGCTTTCTGTGCTGGCACTTTTTTCCCTGCGAGGAATCCTCCTTTGGATCGGGTGGCCGGCAGTGGTGGGCGGGGCTGACCAAGGTGGGGGACAGCAGCCCTGTTTCCCGGGACAGAAAGCCTGTGAGGTTAGGCTTTCAGGTGCAGTGTGTGGCCCAGCCTGGGGTGTCCGTGAGCAGGCAGGGCTTTCTGTGCTGGCACCTTTTCCCTGCGAGGAATCCTCATTTGGATCCGGTTTGGATCGGGTGGCCGGCAATGGCGGGGCGGGGGTGACCAAAGGGGGACAGCAGCCCTGTTTCCCGGGACAGAAAGCTTGTGAGGTTTGGCTTTCAGGTGCAGTGTGTGGCGCAGCCTGGGCACTCTGTGGGAAGGCAGGGCTTTCTGTGCTGGCACCTTTTCCCTGCGACGAATCCTCATTTGGATCGGGTTTGGATCGGGTGGCCGGCAATGGCGGGGCGGGGGTGACCAAGGTGGGGGACAGCAGCCCTGTTTCCCGGGACAGAAAGCTTGTGAGGTTTGGCTTTCAGGTGCAGTGTGTGGCGCAGCCTGGGCACACTGTGGGCAGGCAGGGCTTTCTGTGCTGTCACCTTTTCCCTGCGAGGAATCCTCATTTGGATCGGGTGGCCGGCAGTGGTGGGCGGGCCTGACCAAAGGGGGGACAGCAGCCCTGTTTCCCGGGACAGAAAGCTTGTGAGGTTTGGCTTTCAGGTGCAGTGTGTGGCGCAGCCTGGGGTGTCCGTGGGCAGGCAGGGCTTTCTGTGCTGGCACCTTTTCCCTGCGAGGAATCCTCATTTGGATCGGGTTTTGGGGGGGCTGCTAAAATGGCGGGGCGGGGCTGACCAAAGGGGGGACAGCAGCCCTGTTTCCCGGGACAGAAAGCTTGTGAGGTTTGGCTTTCAGGTGCAGTGTGTGGCACAGCCTGGGCACTCTGTGGGCAGGCAGGGCTTTCTGTGCTGGCACCTTTTCCCTGCGAGGAATCCTCATTTGGATCGGGTTTGGATCGGGTGGCCGGCAATGGCGGGGCGGGGGTGACCAAAGGGGGGACAGCAGCCCTGTTTCCCGGGACAGAAAGCTTGTGAGGTTTGGCTTTCAGGTGCAGTGTGTGGCGCAGCCTGGGCACTCTGTGGGCAGGCAGGGCTTTCTGTGCTGGCACCTTTTCCCTGCGAGGAATCCTCATTTGGATCGGGTTTTGGGGGGGCTGCTAAAATGGCGGGGCGGGGCTGACCAAAGGGGTTACAGCAGCCCTGTTTCCCGGGACAGAAAACTTGTGAGGTTTGGCTTTCAGGTGCAGTGTGTGGCTCAGCCTGGGCACTCTGTGGCCAGGCAGGGCTTTCTGTGCTGGCACCTTTTCCCTGCGAGGAATCCTCATTTGGATCTGGTTTCGATCGGGTGGCCGGCAGTGGTGGGCGGGGCTGACCAAGGGGTGGGCAGCAGCCCTGTTTCCCGGGACAGAAAGCTTGTGAGGTTTGGCTTTCAGGTGCAGTGTGTGGCGCAGCCTGGGGTGTCCGTGAACAGGCAGGGCTTTCTGTGCTGGCACCTTTTCCCTGCGAGGAATCCTCATTTGGATCGGGTTTGGATCGGATGGCCGGCAGTGGTGGGCGGGGCTGACCAAAGGGGGGACAGCAGCCCTGTTTCCCGGGACAGAAAGCTTGTGAGGTTTGGCTTTCAGGTGCAGTGTGTGGCGCAGCCTGGGCACACTGTGGGCAGGCAGGGCTTTCTGTGCTGTCACCTTTTCCCCGCGAGGAATCCTCATTTGGATCGGGTGGCCGTCAATGGCGGGGCGGGGGTGACCAAAGGGGGGACAGCAGCCCTGTTTCCCGGGACAGAAAGCTTGTGAGGTTTGGCTTTCAGGTGTAGTGTGTGGCAGAGCCTGGGGTGTCCGTGGGCAGGCAGGGCTTTCTGTGCTGGCACCTTTTCCCTGCGAGGAATCCTCATTTGGGTGGGGTTTGGATCGGGTGGCCGGCAGTGGTGGGCGGGGCGGGGCTGACCAAAGGGGGGACAGCAGCCCTGTTTCCCGGGACAGAAAGCTTGTGAGGTTTGGCTTTCAGGTGCAGTGTGTGGCGCAGCCTGGGGTGTCCGTGGGCAGGCAGGGCTTTCTGTGCTGGCACCTTTTCCCTGCGAGGAATCCTCATTTGGATCGGGTGTTGGGGGCGCTGCTAAAATGGCGGGGCGGGGCTGACCAAAGGGGGGACAGCAGCCCTGTTTCCCGGGACAGAAAGCTTGTGAGGTTTGGCTTTCAGGTGCAGTGTGTGGCACAGCCTGGGCACTCTGTGGGCAGGCAGGGCTTTCTGTGCTGGCACCTTTTCCCTGCGAGGAATCCTCATTTGGACCGGGTTTGGATCGGATGGCCGGCAGTGGTGGGCGGGGGTGACCAAAGGGGGGACAGCAGCCCTGTTTCCCGGGACAGAAAGCTTGTGAGGTTTGGCTTTCAGGTGCAGTGTGTGGCACAGCCTGGGCACTCTGTGGGCAGGCAGAGCTTTCTGTGCTGGCACCTTTTCCCTGCGAGGAATTCTCATTTGGATCGGTTTTGGATCGGGTGGCCGGCAATGGTGGGCGGGGCTGACCAAAGGGGGGACAGCAGCCCTGTTTCCCGGGACAGAAAGCTTGTGAGGTTTGGCTTTCAGGTGCAGTGTGTGGCGCAGCCTGGGGTGTCCGTGAACAGGCAGGGCTTTCTGTGCTGGCACCTTTTCCCTGCGAGGAATCCTCATTTGGATCGGGTGGCCGGCAGTGGTGGGCGGGGCTGACCAAAGGGGGGACAGCAGCCCTGTTTCCCGGGACAGAAAGCTTGTGAGGTTTGGCTTTCAGGAGCAGTGTGTGGCGCAGCCTGGGGTGTCCGTGGGCAGGCAGGGCTTTCTGTGCTGGCACCTTTTCCCTGCGAGGAATCCTCATTTGGATCGGGTTTTGGGGGGGCTGCTAAAATGGCGGGGCGGGGCTGACCAAAGGGGGGACAGCAGCCCTGTTTCCCGGGACAGAAAGCTTGTGAGGTTTGCCTTTCAGGTGCAGTGTGTGGCACAGCCTGGGCACTCTGTGGGCAGGCAGGGCTTTCTGTGCTGGCACCTTTTCCCTGCGAGGAATCCTCATTTGGATCGGGTTTGGATCGGGTGGCCGGCAATGGCGGGGCGGGGGTGACCAAAGGGGGGACAGCAGCCCTGTTTCCCGGGACAGAAAGCTTGTGAGGTTTGGCTTTCAGGTGCAGTGTGTGGCACAGCCTGGGCACTCTGTGGGCAGGCAGGGCTTTCTGTGCTGGCACCTTTTCCCTGCGAGGAATCCTCATTTGGATTGGGTTTCGATCGGGTGGCCGGCAGTGGTGGGCGGGGCTGACCAAAGGGGGGACAGCAGCCCTGTTTCCCGGGACAGAAAGCTTGTGAGGTTTGGCTTTCAGGTGCAGTGTGTGGCGCAGCCTGGGCACTCTGTGGGCAGGCAGGGCTTTCTGTGCTGGCACCTTTTCCCTGCGAGGAATCCTCCTTTGGATCGGGTTTGTATCGGGTGGCCGGCAGTGGTGGGCGGGGCTGACCAAGGTGGGGGACTGCTGCCCTGTTTCCCGGGACAGAAAGCCTGTGAGGTTTGGCTTTCAGGTGCAGTGTGTGGCACAGCCTGGGGACTCTGTGGGCAGGCAGGGCTTTCTGTGCTGGCACCTTTTCCCTGCGAGGAATCCTCATTTGGATCGGGGTAGGATCGGGTGGCCGGCAATGCCGGGGCGGGGCTGACCAAAGTGTGGACAGCAGCCCTGTTTCCCGGGACAGAAAGCTTGTGAGGTTTGGCTTTCAGGTGCAGTGTGTGGCGCAGCCTGGGCACTCTGTGGGCAGGCAGAGCTTTCTGTCCTGGCACCTTTTCCCTGCGAGTAATTCTCATTTGGATCGGGTTTTGGGGGGGCTGCTAAAATGTCGGGGCGGGGCTGACCAAAGGGGGGACAGCAGCCCTGTTTCCCGGGACAGAAAGCTTGTGAGGTTTGGCTTTGAGGTGCAGTGTGTGGCACAGCCTGGGCACTCTGTGGGCAGGCAGGGCTTTCTGTGCTGGCACCTTTTCCCTGCGAGGAATCCTCATTTGGATCGGGTTTGGATCGGGTGGCCGGCAATGGCAGGGCGGGGCTGACCAAAGGGGGGACAGCAGCCCTGTTTCCCGGGACAGAAAGCTTGTGAGGTTTGGCTTTCAGGTGCAGTGTGTGGCGCAGCCTGGGGTGTCCGTGGCCCGGCAGGGCTTTCTGTGCTGGTACCTTTTCCCTGCGAGGAATCCTCATTTGGATCGGGTTTTGGGGGGGCTGCTAAAATGGCGGGGCGGGGCTGACCAAAAGGGGGACAGCAGCCCTGTTTCCCGGGAGAGAAAGCTTGTGAGGTTTGGCTTTCAGGTGCAGTGTGTGGCACAGCCTGGGCACTCTGTGGGCAGGCAGGGCTTTCTGTGCTGGCACCTTTTCCCTGCGAGGAATTCTCATTTGGATCGGGTTTGGATCGGGTGGCCGGCAATGGCGGGGCGGGGGTGACCAAAGGGGGGACAGCAGCCCTGTTTCCCGGGACAGAAAGCTTGTGAGGTTTGGCTTTCAGGTGCAGTGTGTGGCGCAGCCTGGGGTGTCCGTGGGCAGGCAGGGCTTTCTGTGCTGGCACCTTTTCCCTGCGAGGAATCCTCATTTGGATCGGGTTTTGGGGGGGCTGCTAAAATGTCGGGGCGGGGCTGGCCCAAGGGGGGACAGCAGCCCTGTTTCCCGGGACAGAAAGCTTGTGAGGTTTGGCTTTCAGGTGCAGTGTGTGGCGCAGCCTGGGGTGTCCGTGAACAGGCAGGGCTTTCTGTGCTGGCACCTTTTCCCTGCGAGGAATCCTCATTTGGATCGGGTTTGGATCGGGTGGCCGGCAATGGCGGGGCGGGGGTGACCAAAGGGGGGACAGCAGCCCTGTTTCCCGGGACAGAAAGCTTGTGAGGTTTGGCTTTCAGGTGCAGTGTGTGGCACAGCCTGGGCACTCTGTGGGCAGGCAGGGCTTTCTGTGCTGGCACCTTTTCCCTGCGAGGAATCCTCATTTGGATTGGGTTTCGATCGGGTGGCCGGCAGTGGTGGGCGGGGCTGACCAAAGGGGGGACAGCAGCCCTGTTTCCCGGGACAGAAAGCTTGTGAGGTTTGGCTTTCAGGTGCAGTGTGTGGCGCAGCCTGGGGTGTCCGTGGGCAGGCAGGGCTTTCTGTGCTGGCACCTTTTCCCTGCGAGGAATTCTCATTTGGATCGGGTTTTGGGGGGGCTGCTAAAATGGCGGGGCGGGGCTGGCCAAAGTGGGGACAGCAGCCCTGTTTCCCGGGACAGAAAGCTTGTGAGGTTTGGCTTTCAGGTGCAGTGTGTGGCACAGCCTGGGGTGTCCGTGAACAGGCAGGGCTTTCTGTGCTGGCACCTTTTCCCTGCGAGGAATCCTCATTTGGACCGGGTTTGGATCGGGTGGCCGGCAGTGGTGGGCGGGGGTGACCAAAGGGGGGACAGCAGCCCTGTTTCCCGGGACAGAAAGCTTGTGAGGTTTGGCTTTCAGGTGCAGTGTGTGGCACAGCCTGGGCACTCTGTGGGCAGGCAGGGCTTTCTGTGCTGGCACCTTTTCCCTGCGAGGAATCCTCATTTGGATCGGTTTTGGATCGGGTGGCCAGCAATGGTGGGCGGGGCTGACCAAAGGGGGGACAGCAGCCCTGTTTCCCGGGACAGAAAGCTTGTGAGGTTTGGCTTTCAGGTGCAGTGTGTGGCACAGCCTGGGCACTCTGTGGGCAGGCAGGGCTTTCTGTGCTGGCACCTTTTCCCTGCGAGGAATTCTCATTTGGATCGGGTTTGGATCGGGTGGCCGGCGATGGCGGGGCGGGGCTGAGCAAAGGGGGGACAGCAGCCCTGTTTCCCGGGACAGAAAGCTTGTGAGGTTTGGCTTTCAGGTGCAGTGTGTGGCGCAGCCTGGGGTGTCCGTGAACAGGCAGGGCTTTCTGTGCTGGCACCTTTTCCCTGCGAGGAATCCTCATTTGGATCGGGTTTGGATCGGATGGCCGGCAGTGGTGGGCGGGGGTGACCAAAGGGGGGACAGCAGCCTTGTTTCCCGGGACAGAAAGCTTGTGAGGTTTGGCTTTCAGGTGCAGTGTGTGGCGCAGCCTGGGCACTCTGTGGGCAGGCAGGGCTTTCTGTGCTGGCACCTTTTCCCTGCGAGGAATCCTCATTTGGATCGGTTTTGGATCGGGTGGCCGGCAATGGTGGGCGGGGCTGACCAAAGGGGGGACAGCAGCCCTGTTTCCCGGGACAGAAAGCTTGTGAGGTTTGGCTTTCAGGTGCAGTGTGTGGCGCAGCCTGGGGTGTCCGTGGCCCGGCAGGGCTTTCTGTGCTGGCACCTTTTCCCTGCGAGGAATCCTCATTTGGATCGGGTTTTGGGGGGGCTGCTAAAATGGCGGGGCGGGGCTGACCAAAGGGGGGACAGCAGCCCTGTTTCCCGGGACAGAAAGCTTGTGAGGTTTGGCTTTCAGGTGCATTGTGTGGCACAGCCTGGGCACACTGTGGGCAGGCAGGGCTTTCTGTGCTGGCACCTTTTCCCTGCGAGGAATCCTCATTTGGATCGAGTTTTGGGGGGGCTGCTAAAATGGCGGGGCGGGGCTGACCAAAGTGGGGACAGCAGCCCTGTTTCCCGGGACAGAAAGCTTGTGAGGTTTGGCTTTCAGGTGCAGTGTGTGGCACAGCCTGGGCACACTGTGGGCAGGCAGGGCTTTCTGTGCTGGCACCTTTTCCCTGCGAGGAATCCTCATTTGGATCGGGTTTTGGGGGGGCTGCTAAAATGTCGGGGCGGGGCTGACCAAAGGGGGGACAGCAGCCCTGTTTCCCGGGACAGAAAGCTTGTGAGGTTTGGCTTTCAGGTGCAGTGTGTGGCACAGCCTGGGCACTCTGTGGGCAGGCAGGGCTTTCTGTGCTGGCACCTTTTCCCTGCGAGGAATTCTCATTTGGATCGGGTTTGGATCGGGTGGCCCACAATGGCGGGGCGGGGCTGAGCGAAGGGGGGACAGCAGCCCTGTTTCCCGGGACAGAAAGCTTGTGAGGTTTGGCTTTCAGGTGCAGTGTGTGGCGCAGCCTGGGGTGTCCGTGGCCCGGCAGGGCTTTCTGTGCTGGCACCTTTTCCCTGCGAGGAATCCTCATTTGGATCGGGTTTGGATCGGATGGCCGGCAGTGGTGGGCGGGGGTGACCAAAGGGGGGACAGCAGCCTTGTTTCCCGGGACAGAAAGCTTGTGAGGTTTGGCTTTCAGGTGCAGTGTGTGGCGCAGCCTGGGCACTCTGTGGGCAGGCAGGGCTTTCTGTGCTGGCACCTTTTCCCTGCGAGGAATCCTCATTTGGATCGGGTTTGGATCGGGTGGCCGGCAATGGTGGGCGGGGCTGACCAAAGGGTGGACAGCAGCCCTGTTTCCCGGGACAGAAAGCTTGTGAGGTTTGGCTTTCAGGTGCAGTGTGTGGCGCAGACTGGGCACTCTCTGGGCAGTCAGAGCTTTCTGTCCTGGCACCTTTTCCCTGCGAGTAATGCTCATTTGGATCGGGTTTTGGGGGGGCTGCTAAAATGTCGGGGCGGGGCTGACCAAAGGGGGGACAGCAGCCCTGTTTCCCGGGACAGAAAGCTTGTGAGGTTTGGCTTTGAGGTGCAGTTTGTGGCACAGCCTGGGCACTCTGTGGGCAGGCAGGGCTTTCTGTGCTGGCACCTTTTCCCTGCGAGGAATCCTCATTTGGATCGGGTTTGGATCGGGTGGCCGGCAATGGCAGGGCGGGGCTGAGCAAAGGGGGGACAGCAGCCCTGTTTCCCGGGACAGAAAGCTTGTGAGGTTTGGCTTTCAGGTGCAGTGTGTGGCGCAGCCTGGGGTGTCCGTGGGCAGGCAGGGCTTTCTGTGCTGGCACCTTTTCCCTGCGAGGAATCCTCATTTGGATCGGGTTTTGGGGGGGCTACTAAAATGTCGGGGCGGGGCTGGCCCAAGGGGGGACAGCAGCCCTGTTTCCCGGGACAGAAAGCTTGTGAGGTTTGGCTTTCAGGTGCAGTGTGTGGCGCAGCCTGGGGTGTCCGTGAACAGGCAGGGCTTTCTGTGCTGGCACCTTTTCCCTGCGAGGAATCCTCATTCGGATCGGGTTTTGGGGGGGCTGCTAAAATGGCGGGGCGGGGCTGACCAAAGGGGGGACAGCAGCCCTGTTTCCCGGGACAGAAAGCTTGTGAGGTTTGGCTTTCAGGTGCAGTGTGTGGCACAGCCTGGGCACTCTGTGGGCAGGCAGGGCTTTCTGTGCTGGCACCTTTTCCCTGCGAGGAATTCTCATTTGGATCGGGTTTGGATCGGGTGGCCCACAATGGCGGGGCGGGGCTGAGCAAAGGGGGGACAGCAGCCCTGTTTCCCGGGACAGAAAGCTTGTGAGGTTTGGCTTTCAGGTGCAGTGTGTGGCGCAGCCTGGGGTGTCCGTGAACAGGCAGGGCTTTCTGTGCTGGCACCTTTTCCCTGCGAGGAATCCTCATTTGGACCGGGTTTGGATCGGGTGGCCGGCAGTGGTGGGCGGGGCTGCCCAAAGGGGGGACAGCAGCCCTGTTTCCCGGGACAGAAAGCTTGTGAGGTTTGGCTTTCAGGTGCAGTGTGTGGCGCAGCCTGGGCACACTGTGGGCAGGCAGGGCTTTCTGTGCTGGCACCTTTTCCCTGCGAGGAATCCTCATTTGGATCGGGTTTTGGGGGGGCTGATAAAAATGCGGGGCGGGGCTGACCAAAGTGGGGACAGCAGCCCTGTTTCCCGGGACAGAAAGCTTGTGAGGTTTGGCTTTCAGGTGCAGTGTGTGGCGCAGCTTGGGGTGTCCGTGGGCAGGCAGGGCTTTCTGTGCTGGCACCTTTTCCCTGCGAGGAATCCTCATTTGGATCGGGTTTTGGGGGGGCTGCTAAAATGGCGGGGCGGGGCCGACCAAAGGGGGGACAGCAGCCCTGTTTCCCGGGACAGAAAGCTTGTGAGGTTTGGCTTTCAGGTGCAGTGTGTGGCGCAGCCTGGGGTGTCCGTGAACAGGCAGGGCTTTCTGTGCTGGCACCTTTTCCCTGCGAGGAATCCTCATTTGGATCCGGTTTGGATCGGATGGCCGGCAATGGCGGGGCGGGGCTGACCAAGGGGGGGGACAGCAGCCCTGTTTCCCGGGACAGAAAGCTTGTGAGGTTTGGCTTTCAGGTGCAGTGTGTGGCACAGCCTGGGCACTCTGTTGGCAGGCAGGGCTTTCTGTGCTGGCACCTTTTCCCTGCGAGGAATCCCCCTTTGGATCGGGTTTGGATCGGGTGGCCGGCAGTGGTGGTCGGGGCTGACCAAGGTGGCGGACAGCAGCCCTGTTTGCCGGGACAGAAAGCCTGTGAGGTTTGGCTTTCAGGTGCAGTGTGTGGCACAGCCTGGGGACTCTGTGGGCAGGCAGGGCTTTCTGTGCTGGCACCTTTTCCCTGCGAGGAATCCTCATTTGGATCGAGTTTTGGGGGGGCTGCTCAAATGGCGGGGCGGGGCTGAGCAAAGGGGGGACAGCAGCCCTGTTTCCCGGGACAGAAAGCTTGTGAGGTTTGGCTTTCAGGTGCAGTGTGTGGCGCAGCCTGGGGTGTCCGTGGGCAGGCAGGGCTTTCTGTGCTGGCACCTTTTCCCTGCGAGGAATCCTCATTTGGATCGGGGTATGATCGGGTGGCCGGCAATGCCGGGGCGGGGCTGACCAAAGGGTGGACAGCAGCCCTGTTTCCCGGGACAGAAAGCTTGTGAGGTTTGGCTTTCAGGTGCAGTGTGTGGCGCAGCCTGGGCACTCTCTGGGCAGGCAGAGCTTTCTGTCCTGGCACCTTTTCCCTGCGAGGAATTCTCATTTGGATCGGGTTTTGGGGGGGCTGCTAAAATGTCGGGGCGGGGCTGACCAAAGGGGGGACAGCAGCCCTGTTTCCCGGGACAGAAAGCTTGTGAGGTTTGGCTTTCAGGTGCAGTGTGTGGCACAGCCTGGGCACTCTGTGGGCAGGCAGGGCTTTCTGTGCTGGCACCTTTTCCCTGCGAGGAATCCTCATTTGGATCGGGTTTTGGCGGGGCTGCTAAAATGGCGGGGCGGGGCTGACCAAAGGGGGGACAGCAGCCCTGTTTCCCGGGACAGAAAGCTTGTGAGGTTTGGCTTTCAGGTGCAGTGTGTGGCGCAGCCTGGGGTGTCCGTGGGCAGGCAGGGCTTTCTGTGCTGGCACCTTTTCCCTGCGAGGAATCCTCATTTGGATCGGGTTTGGATCGGATGGCCGGCAGTGGTGGGCGGCGGTGACCAAAGGGGGGACAGCAGCCCTGTTTCCCGGGACAGAAAGCTTGTGAGGTTTGGCTTTCAGGTGCAGTGTGTGGCACAGCCTGGGCACTCTGTGGGCAGGCAGGGCTTTCTGTGCTGGCACCTTTTCCCTGCGAGGAATCCTCATTTGGATCCGGTTTGGATCGGGTGGCCGGCAATGGTGGGGCGGGGCTGACCAAAGGGGGGACAGCAGCCCTGCTTCCCGGGACAGAAAGCTTGTGAGGTTTGGCTTTCAGGTGCAGTGTGTGGCACAGCCTGGGCACTCTGTGGGCAGGCAGGGCTTTCTGTGCTGGCACCTTTTCCCTGCGAGGAATCCTCATTTGGATCGGGTTTGGATCGGGTGGCCGGCAATGGCGGGGCGGGGCTGACCTAGGGGGGGGGACAGCAGCCCTGTTTCCCGGGACAGAAAGCTTGTGAGGTTTGGCTTTCAGGTGCAGTGTGTGGCGCAGCCTGGGGTGTCCGTGAACAGGCAGGGCTTTCTGTGCTGGCACCTTTTCCCTGCGAGGAATCCTCATTTGGATCGGGTTTGGATCGGATGGCCGGCAGTGGTGGGCGGGGGTGACCAAAGGGGGGACAGCAGCCCTGTTTCCCGGGACAGAAAGCTTGTGAGGTTTGGCTTTCAGGTGCAGTGTGTGGCACAGCCTGGGCACTCTGTGGGCAGGCAGGGCTTTCTGTGCTGGCACTTTTTTCCCTGCGAGGAATCCTCCTTTGGATCGGGTGGCCGGCAGTGGTGGGCGGGGCTGACCAAGGTGGGGGACAGCAGCCCTGTTTCCCGGGACAGAAAGCCTGTGAGGTTAGGCTTTCAGGTGCAGTGTGTGGCCCAGCCTGGGGTGTCCGTGAGCAGGCAGGGCTTTCTGTGCTGGCACCTTTTCCCTGCGAGGAATCCTCATTTGGATCCGGTTTGGATCGGGTGGCCGGCAATGGCGGGGCGGGGGTGACCAAAGGGGGACAGCAGCCCTGTTTCCCGGGACAGAAAGCTTGTGAGGTTTGGCTTTCAGGTGCAGTGTGTGGCGCAGCCTGGGCACTCTGTGGGAAGGCAGGGCTTTCTGTGCTGGCACCTTTTCCCTGCGACGAATCCTCATTTGGATCGGGTTTGGATCGGGTGGCCGGCAATGGCGGGGCGGGGGTGACCAAGGTGGGGGACAGCAGCCCTGTTTCCCGGGACAGAAAGCTTGTGAGGTTTGGCTTTCAGGTGCAGTGTGTGGCGCAGCCTGGGCACACTGTGGGCAGGCAGGGCTTTCTGTGCTGTCACCTTTTCCCTGCGAGGAATCCTCATTTGGATCGGGTGGCCGGCAGTGGTGGGCGGGCCTGACCAAAGGGGGGACAGCAGCCCTGTTTCCCGGGACAGAAAGCTTGTGAGGTTTGGCTTTCAGGTGCAGTGTGTGGCGCAGCCTGGGGTGTCCGTGGGCAGGCAGGGCTTTCTGTGCTGGCACCTTTTCCCTGCGAGGAATCCTCATTTGGATCGGGTTTTGGGGGGGCTGCTAAAATGGCGGGGCGGGGCTGACCAAAGGGGGGACAGCAGCCCTGTTTCCCGGGACAGAAAGCTTGTGAGGTTTGGCTTTCAGGTGCAGTGTGTGGCACAGCCTGGGCACTCTGTGGGCAGGCAGGGCTTTCTGTGCTGGCACCTTTTCCCTGCGAGGAATCCTCATTTGGATCGGGTTTGGATCGGGTGGCCGGCAATGGCGGGGCGGGGGTGACCAAAGGGGGGACAGCAGCCCTGTTTCCCGGGACAGAAAGCTTGTGAGGTTTGGCTTTCAGGTGCAGTGTGTGGCGCAGCCTGGGCACTCTGTGGGCAGGCAGGGCTTTCTGTGCTGGCACCTTTTCCCTGCGAGGAATCCTCATTTGGATCGGGTTTTGGGGGGGCTGCTAAAATGGCGGGGCGGGGCTGACCAAAGGGGTTACAGCAGCCCTGTTTCCCGGGACAGAAAACTTGTGAGGTTTGGCTTTCAGGTGCAGTGTGTGGCTCAGCCTGGGCACTCTGTGGCCAGGCAGGGCTTTCTGTGCTGGCACCTTTTCCCTGCGAGGAATCCTCATTTGGATCTGGTTTCGATCGGGTGGCCGGCAGTGGTGGGCGGGGCTGACCAAGGGGTGGGCAGCAGCCCTGTTTCCCGGGACAGAAAGCTTGTGAGGTTTGGCTTTCAGGTGCAGTGTGTGGCGCAGCCTGGGGTGTCCGTGTACAGGCAGGGCTTTCTGTGCTGGCACCTTTTCCCTGCGAGGAATCCTCATTTGGATCGGGTTTGGATCGGATGGCCGGCAGTGGTGGGCGGGGCTGACCAAAGGGGGGACAGCAGCCCTGTTTCCCGGGACAGAAAGCTTGTGAGGTTTGGCTTTCAGGTGCAGTGTGTGGCGCAGCCTGGGCACACTGTGGGCAGGCAGGGCTTTCTGTGCTGTCACCTTTTCCCCGCGAGGAATCCTCATTTGGATCGGGTGGCCGTCAATGGCGGGGCGGGGGTGACCAAAGGGGGGACAGCAGCCCTGTTTCCCGGGACAGAAAGCTTGTGAGGTTTGGCTTTCAGGTGCAGTGTGTGGCGCAGCCTGGGGTGTCCGTGGGCAGGCAGGGCTTTCTGTGCTGGCACCTTTTCCCTGCGAGGAATCCTCATTTGGATCGGGTTTTGGGGGGGCTGCTAAAATGGCGGGGCGGGGCTGACCAAAGGGGGGACAGCAGCCCTGTTTCCCGGGACAGAAAGCTTGTGAGGTTTGGCTTTCAGGTGCAGTGTGTGGCACAGCCTGGGGACTCTGTGGGCAGGCAGGGCTTTCTGTGCTGGCACCTTTTCCCTGCGAGGAATCCTCATTTGGATCGGGTTTGGATCGGGTGGCCGGCAATGGCGGGGCGGGGGTGACCAAAGGGGGGACAGCAGCCCTGTTTCCCGGGACAGAAAGCTTGTGAGGTTTGGCTTTCAGGTGTAGTGTGTGGCAGAGCCTGGGGTGTCCGTGGGCAGGCAGGGCTTTCTGTGCTGGCACCTTTTCCCTGCGAGGAATCCTCATTTGGGTGGGGTTTGGATCGGGTGGCCGGCAGTGGTGGGCGGGGCGGGGCTGACCAAAGGGGGGACAGCAGCCCTGTTTCCCGGGACAGAAAGCTTGTGAGGTTTGGCTTTCAGGTGCAGTGTGTGGCGCAGCCTGGGGTGTCCGTGGGCAGGCAGGGCTTTCTGTGCTGGCACCTTTTCCCTGCGAGGAATCCTCATTTGGATCGGGTGTTGGGGGCGCTGCTAAAATGGCGGGGCGGGGCTGACCAAAGGGGGGACAGCAGCCCTGTTTCCCGGGACAGAAAGCTTGTGAGGTTTGGCTTTCAGGTGCAGTGTGTGGCACAGCCTGGGCACTCTGTGGGCAGGCAGGGCTTTCTGTGCTGGCACCTTTTCCCTGCGAGGAATCCTCATTTGGACCGGGTTTGGATCGGATGGCCGGCAGTGGTGGGCGGGGGTGACCAAAGGGGGGACAGCAGCCCTGTTTCCCGGGACAGAAAGCTTGTGAGGTTTGGCTTTCAGGTGCAGTGTGTGGCACAGCCTGGGCACTCTGTGGGCAGGCAGAGCTTTCTGTGCTGGCACCTTTTCCCTGCGAGGAATTCTCATTTGGATCGGTTTTGGATCGGGTGGCCGGCAATGGTGGGCGGGGCTGACCAAAGGGGGGACAGCAGCCCTGTTTCCCGGGACAGAAAGCTTGTGAGGTTTGGCTTTCAGGTGCAGTGTGTGGCGCAGCCTGGGGTGTCCGTGAACAGGCAGGGCTTTCTGTGCTGGCACCTTTTCCCTGCGAGGAATCCTCATTTGGATCGGGTGGCCGGCAGTGGTGGGCGGGGCTGACCAAAGGGGGGACAGCAGCCCTGTTTCCCGGGACAGAAAGCTTGTGAGGTTTGGCTTTCAGGAGCAGTGTGTGGCGCAGCCTGGGGTGTCCGTGGGCAGGCAGGGCTTTCTGTGCTGGCACCTTTTCCCTGCGAGGAATCCTCATTTGGATCGGGTTTTGGGGGGGCTGCTAAAATGGCGGGGCGGGGCTGACCAAAGGGGGGACAGCAGCCCTGTTTCCCGGGACAGAAAGCTTGTGAGGTTTGGCTTTCAGGTGCAGTGTGTGGCACAGCCTGGGCACTCTGTGGGCAGGCAGGGCTTTCTGTGCTGGCACCTTTTCCCTGCGAGGAATCCTCATTTGGATCGGGTTTGGATCGGGTGGCCGGCAATGGCGGGGCGGGGGTGACCAAAGGGGGGACAGCAGCCCTGTTTCCCGGGACAGAAAGCTTGTGAGGTTTGGCTTTCAGGTGCAGTGTGTGGCACAGCCTGGGCACTCTGTGGGCAGGCAGGGCTTTCTGTGCTGGCACCTTTTCCCTGCGAGGAATCCTCATTTGGATTGGGTTTCGATCGGGTGGCCGGCAGTGGTGGGCGGGGCTGACCAAAGGGGGGACAGCAGCCCTGTTTCCCGGGACAGAAAGCTTGTGAGGTTTGGCTTTCAGGTGCAGTGTGTGGCGCAGCCTGGGCACTCTGTGGGCAGGCAGGGCTTTCTGTGCTGGCACCTTTTCCCTGCGAGGAATCCTCCTTTGGATCGTGGTTTGTATCGGGTGGCCGGCAGTGGTGGGCGGGGCTGACCAAGGTGGGGGACTGCTGCCTGTTTCCCGGGACAGAAAGCCTGTGAGGTTTGGCTTTCAGGTGCAGTGTGTGGCACAGCCTGGGGACTCTGTGGGCAGGCAGGGCTTTCTGTGCTGGCACCTTTTCCCTGCGAGGAATCCTCATTTGGATCGGGGTAGGATCGGGTGGCCGGCAATGCCGGGGCGGGGCTGACCAAAGTGTGGACAGCAGCCCTGTTTCCCGGGACAGAAAGCTTGTGAGGTTTGGCTTTCAGGTGCAGTGTGTGGCACAGCCTGGGCACTCTGTGGGCAGGCAGAGCTTTCTGTCCTGGCACCTTTTCCCTGCGAGTAATTCTCATTTGGATCGGGTTTTGGGGGGGCTGCTAAAATGTCGGGGCGGGGCTGACCAAAGGGGGGACAGCAGCCCTGTTTCCCGGGACAGAAAGCTTGTGAGGTTTGGCTTTGAGGTGCAGTGTGTGGCACAGCCTGGGCACTCTGTGGGCAGGCAGGGCTTTCTGTGCTGGCACCTTTTCCCTGCGAGGAATCCTCATTTGGATCGGGTTTGGATCGGGTGGCCGGCAATGGCAGGGCGGGGCTGACCAAAGGGGGGACAGCAGCCCTGTTTCCCGGGACAGAAAGCTTGTGAGGTTTGGCTTTCAGGTGCAGTGTGTGGCGCAGCCTGGGGTGTCCGTGGCCCGGCAGGGCTTTCTGTGCTGGTACCTTTTCCCTGCGAGGAATCCTCATTTGGATCGGGTTTTGGGGGGGCTGCTAAAATGGCGGGGCGGGGCTGACCAAAAGGGGGACAGCAGCCCTGTTTCCCGGGAGAGAAAGCTTGTGAGGTTTGGCTTTCAGGTGCAGTGTGTGGCACAGCCTGGGCACTCTGTGGGCAGGCAGGGCTTTCTGTGCTGGCACCTTTTCCCTGCGAGGAATTCTCATTTGGATCGGGTTTGGATCGGGTGGCCGGCAATGGCGGGGCGGGGGTGACCAAAGGGGGGACAGCAGCCCTGTTTCCCGGGACAGAAAGCTTGTGAGGTTTGGCTTTCAGGTGCAGTGTGTGGCGCAGCCTGGGGTGTCCGTGGGCAGGCAGGGCTTTCTGTGCTGGCACCTTTTCCTGCGAGGAATCCTCATTTGGATCGGGTTTTGGGGGGGCTGCTAAAATGTCGGGGCGGGGCTGGCCCAAGGGGGGACAGCAGCCCTGTTTCCCGGGACAGAAAGCTTGTGAGGTTTGGCTTTCAGGTGCAGTGTGTGGCGCAGCCTGGGGTGTCCGTGAACAGGCAGGGCTTTCTGTGCTGGCACCTTTTCCCTGCGAGGAATCCTCATTTGGATCGGGTTTGGATCGGGTGGCCGGCAATGGCGGGGCGGGGGTGACCAAAGGGGGGACAGCAGCCCTGTTTCCCGGGACAGAAAGCTTGTGAGGTTTGGCTTTCAGGTGCAGTGTGTGGCACAGCCTGGGCACTCTGTGGGCAGGCAGGGCTTTCTGTGCTGGCACCTTTTCCCTGCGAGGAATCCTCATTTGGATTGGGTTTCGATCGGGTGGCCGGCAGTGGTGGGCGGGGCTGACCAAAGGGGGGACAGCAGCCCTGTTTCCCGGGACAGAAAGCTTGTGAGGTTTGGCTTTCAGGTGCAGTGTGTGGCGCAGCCTGGGGTGTCCGTGGGCAGGCAGGGCTTTCTGTGCTGGCACCTTTTCCCTGCGAGGAATTCTCATTTGGATCGGGTTTTGGGGGGGCTGCTAAAATGGCGGGGCGGGGCTGGCCAAAGTGGGGACAGCAGCCCTGTTTCCCGGGACAGAAAGCTTGTGAGGTTTGGCTTTCAGGTGCAGTGTGTGGCGCAGCCTGGGGTGTCCGTGAACAGGCAGGGCTTTCTGTGCTGGCACCTTTTCCCTGCGAGGAATCCTCATTTGGACCGGGTTTGGATCGGGTGGCCGGCAGTGGTGGGCGGGGGTGACCAAAGGGGGGACAGCAGCCCTGTTTCCCGGGACAGAAAGCTTGTGAGGTTTGGCTTTCAGGTGCAGTGTGTGGCACAGCCTGGGCACTCTGTGGGCAGGCAGGGCTTTCTGTGCTGGCACCTTTTCCCTGCGAGGAATCCTCATTTGGATCGGTTTTGGATCGGGTGGCCGGCAATGGTGGGCGGGGCTGACCAAAGGGGGGACAGCAGCCCTGTTTCCCGGGACAGAAAGCTTGTGAGGTTTGGCTTTCAGGTGCAGTGTGTGGCGCAGCCTGGGGTGTCCGTGGCCCGGCAGGGCTTTCTGTGCTGGCACCTTTTCCCTGCGAGGAATCCTCATTTGGATCGGGTTTTGGGGGGGCTGCTAAAATGGCGGGGCGGGGCTGACCAAAGGGGGGACAGCAGCCCTGTTTCCCGGGACAGAAAGCTTGTGAGGTTTGGCTTTCAGGTGCATTGTGTGGCACAGCCTGGGCACACTGTGGGCAGGCAGGGCTTTCTGTGCTGGCACCTTTTCCCTGCGAGGAATCCTCATTTGGATCGAGTTTTGGGGGGGCTGCTAAAATGGCGGGGCGGGGCTGACCAAAGTGGGGACAGCAGCCCTGTTTCCCGGGACAGAAAGCTTGTGAGGTTTGGCTTTCAGGTGCAGTGTGTGGCACAGCCTGGGCACACTGTGGGCAGGCAGGGCTTTCTGTGCTGGCACCTTTTCCCTGCGAGGAATCCTCATTTGGATCGGGTTTTGGGGGGGCTGCTAAAATGTCGGGGCGGGGCTGACCAAAGGGGGGACAGCAGCCCTGTTTCCCGGGACAGAAAGCTTGTGAGGTTTGGCTTTCAGGTGCAGTGTGTGGCACAGCCTGGGCACTCTGTGGGCAGGCAGGGCTTTCTGTGCTGGCACCTTTTCCCTGCGAGGAATTCTCATTTGGATCGGGTTTGGATCGGGTGGCCCACAATGGCGGGGCGGGGCTGAGCAAAGGGGGGACAGCAGCCCTGTTTCCCGGGACAGAAAGCTTGTGAGGTTTGGCTTTCAGGTGCAGTGTGTGGCGCAGCCTGGGGTGTCCGTGGGCAGGCAGGGCTTTCTGTGCTGGCACCTTTTCCCTGCGAGGAATCCTCATTTGGATCGGGTTTTGGGGGGGCTACTAAAATGTCGGGGCGGGGCTGGCCCAAGGTGGGACAGCAGCCCTGTTTCCCGGGACAGAAAGCTTGTGAGGTTTGGCTTTCAGGTGCAGTGTGTGGCGCAGCCTGGGGTGTCCGTGAACAGGCAGGGCTTTCTGTGCTGGCACCTTTTCCCTGCGAGGAATCCTCATTTGGATCGGGTGGCCGGCAGTGGTGGGCGGGGCTGACCAAAGGGGGGACAGCAGCCCTGTTTCCCGGGACAGAAAGCTTGTGAGGTTTGGCTTTCAGGAGCAGTGTGTGGCGCAGCCTGGGGTGTCCGTGGGCAGGCAGGGCTTTCTGTGCTGGCACCTTTTCCCTGCGAGGAATCCTCATTTGGATCGGGTTTTGGGGGGGCTGCTAAAATGGCGGGGCGGGGCTGACCAAAGGGGGGACAGCAGCCCTGTTTCCCGGGACAGAAAGCTTGTGAGGTTTGGCTTTCAGGTGCAGTGTGTGGCACAGCCTGGGCACTCTGTGGGCAGGCAGGGCTTTCTGTGCTGGCACCTTTTCCCTGCGAGGAATCCTCATTTGGATTGGGTTTCGATCGGGTGGCCGGCAGTGGTGGGCGGGGCTGACCAAAGGGGGGACAGCAGCCCTGTTTCCCGGGACAGAAAGCTTGTGAGGTTTGGCTTTCAGGTGCCGTGTGTGGCGCAGCCTGGGCACTCTGTGGGCAGGCAGGGCTTTCTGTGCTGGCACCTTTTCCCTGCGAGGAATCCTCCTTTGGATCGGGTTTGTATCGGGTGGCCGGCAGTGGTGGGCGGGGCTGACCAAGGTGGGGGACTGCTGCCCTGTTTCCCGGGACAGAAAGCCTGTGAGGTTTGGCTTTCAGGTGCAGTGTGTGGCACAGCCTGGGGACTCTGTGGGCAGGCAGGGCTTTCTGTGCTGGCACCTTTTCCCTGCGAGGAATCCTCATTTGGATCGGGGTAGGATCGGGTGGCCGGCAATGCCGGGGCGGGGCTGACCAAAGTGTGGACAGCAGCCCTGTTTCCCGGGACAGAAAGCTTGTGAGGTTTGGCTTTCAGGTGCAGTGTGTGGCGCAGCCTGGGCACTCTGTGGGCAGGCAGAGCTTTCTGTCCTGGCACCTTTTCCCTGCGAGTAATTCTCATTTGGATCGGGTTTTGGGGGGGCTGCTAAAATGTCGGGGCGGGGCTGACCAAAGGGGGGACAGCAGCCCTGTTTCCCGGGACAGAAAGCTTGTGAGGTTTGGCTTTGAGGTGCAGTGTGTGGCACAGCCTGGGCACTCTGTGGGCAGGCAGGGCTTTCTGTGCTGGCACCTTTTCCCTGCGAGGAATCCTCATTTGGATCGGGTTTGGATCGGGTGGCCGGCAATGGCAGGGCGGGGCTGACCAAAGGGGGGACAGCAGCCCTGTTTCCCGGGACAGAAAGCTTGTGAGGTTTGGCTTTCAGGTGCAGTGTGTGGCGCAGCCTGGGGTGTCCGTGGCCCGGCAGGGCTTTCTGTGCTGGTACCTTTTCCCTGCGAGGAATCCTCATTTGGATCGGGTTTTGGGGGGGCTGCTAAAATGGCGGGGCGGGGCTGACCAAAAGGGGGACAGCAGCCCTGTTTCCCGGGAGAGAAAGCTTGTGAGGTTTGGCTTTCAGGTGCAGTGTGTGGCACAGCCTGGGCACTCTGTGGGCAGGCAGGGCTTTCTGTGCTGGCACCTTTTCCCTGCGAGGAATTCTCATTTGGATCGGGTTTGGATCGGGTGGCCGGCAATGGCGGGGCGGGGGTGACCAAAGGGGGGACAGCAGCCCTGTTTCCCGGGACAGAAAGCTTGTGAGGTTTGGCTTTCAGGTGCAGTGTGTGGCGCAGCCTGGGGTGTCCGTGGGCAGGCAGGGCTTTCTGTGCTGGCACCTTTTCCCTGCGAGGAATCCTCATTTGGATCGGGTTTTGGGGGGGCTGCTAAAATGTCGGGGCGGGGCTGGCCCAAGGGGGGACAGCAGCCCTGTTTCCCGGGACAGAAAGCTTGTGAGGTTTGGCTTTCAGGTGCAGTGTGTGGCGCAGCCTGGGGTGTCCGTGAACAGGCAGGGCTTTCTGTGCTGGCACCTTTTCCCTGCGAGGAATCCTCATTTGGATCGGGTTTGGATCGGGTGGCCGGCAATGGCGGGGCGGGGGTGACCAAAGGGGGGACAGCAGCCCTGTTTCCCGGGACAGAAAGCTTGTGAGGTTTGGCTTTCAGGTGCAGTGTGTGGCACAGCCTGGGCACTCTGTGGGCAGGCAGGGCTTTCTGTGCTGGCACCTTTTCCCTGCGAGGAATCCTCATTTGGATTGGGTTTCGATCGGGTGGCCGGCAGTGGTGGGCGGGGCTGACCAAAGGGGGGACAGCAGCCCTGTTTCCCGGGACAGAAAGCTTGTGAGGTTTGGCTTTCAGGTGCAGTGTGTGGCGCAGCCTGGGGTGTCCGTGGGCAGGCAGGGCTTTCTGTGCTGGCACCTTTTCCCTGCGAGGAATTCTCATTTGGATCGGGTTTTGGGGGGGCTGCTAAAATGGCGGGGCGGGGCTGGCCAAAGTGGGGACAGCAGCCCTGTTTCCCGGGACAGAAAGCTTGTGAGGTTTGGCTTTCAGGTGCAGTGTGTGGCGCAGCCTGGGGTGTCCGTGAACAGGCAGGGCTTTCTGTGCTGGCACCTTTTCCCTGCGAGGAATCCTCATTTGGACCGGGTTTGGATCGGGTGGCCGGCAGTGGTGGGCGGGGGTGACCAAAGGGGGGACAGCAGCCCTGTTTCCCGGGACAGAAAGCTTGTGAGGTTTGGCTTTCAGGTGCAGTGTGTGGCACAGCCTGGGCACTCTGTGGGCAGGCAGGGCTTTCTGTGCTGGCACCTTTTCCCTGCGAGGAATCCTCATTTGGATCGGTTTTGGATCGGGTGGCCGGCAATGGTGGGCGGGGCTGACCAAAGGGGGGACAGCAGCCCTGTTTCCCGGGACAGAAAGCTTGTGAGGTTTGGCTTTCAGGTGCAGTGTGTGGCACAGCCTGGGCACTCTGTGGGCAGGCAGGGCTTTCTGTGCTGGCACCTTTTCCCTGCGAGGAATTCTCATTTGGATCGGGTTTGGATCGGGTGGCCCACAATGGCGGGGCGGGGCTGAGCAAAGGGGGGACAGCAGCCCTGTTTCCCGGGACAGAAAGCTTGTGAGGTTTGGCTTTCAGGTGCAGTGTGTGGCGCAGCCTGGGGTGTCCGTGGCCCGGCAGGGCTTTCTGTGCTGGCACCTTTTCCCTGCGAGGAATCCTCATTTGGATCGGGTTTGGATCGGATGGCCGGCAGTGGTGGGCGGGGGTGACCAAAGGGGGGACAGCAGCCTTGTTTCCCGGGACAGAAAGCTTGTGAGGTTTGGCTTTCAGGTGCAGTGTGTGGCGCAGCCTGGGCACTCTGTGGGCAGGCAGGGCTTTCTGTGCTGGCACCTTTTCCCTGCGAGGAATCCTCATTTGGATCGGGTTTGGATCGGGTGGCCGGCAATGGTGGGCGGGGCTGACCAAAGGGTGGACAGCAGCCCTGTTTCCCGGGACAGAAAGCTTGTGAGGTTTGGCTTTCAGGTGCAGTGTGTGGCGCAGCCTGGGCACTCTCTGGGCAGTCAGAGCTTTCTGTCCTGGCACCTTTTCCCTGCGAGTAATTCTCATTTGGATCGGGTTTTGGGGGGGCTGCTAAAATGTCGGGGCGGGGCTGACCAAAGGGGGGACAGCAGCCCTGTTTCCCGGGACAGAAAGCTTGTGAGGTTTGGCTTTGAGGTGCAGTTTGTGGCACAGCCTGGGCACTCTGTGGGCAGGCAGGGCTTTCTGTGCTGGCACCTTTTCCCTGCGAGGAATCCTCATTTGGATCGGGTTTGGATCGGGTGGCCGGCAATGGCAGGGCGGGGCTGAGCAAAGGGGGGACAGCAGCCCTGTTTCCCGGGACAGAAAGCTTGTGAGGTTTGGCTTTCAGGTGCAGTGTGTGGCGCAGCCTGGGGTGTCCGTGGGCAGGCAGGGCTTTCTGTGCTGGCACCTTTTCCCTGCGAGGAATCCTCATTTGGATCGGGTTTTGGGGGGGCTACTAAAATGTCGGGGCGGGGCTGGCCCAAGGGGGGACAGCAGCCCTGTTTCCCGGGACAGAAAGCTTGTGAGGTTTGGCTTTCAGGTGCAGTGTGTGGCGCAGCCTGGGGTGTCCGTGAACAGGCAGGGCTTTCTGTGCTGGCACCTTTTCCCTGCGAGGAATCCTCATTTGGATCGGGTTTGGATCGGATGGCCGGCAGTGGTGGGCGGGGGTGACCAAAGGGGGGACAGCAGCCCTGTTTCCCGGGACAGAAAGCTTGTGAGGTTTGGCTTTCAGGTGCAGTGTGTGGCACAGCCTGGGCACTCTGTGGGCAGGCAGGGCTTTCTGTGCTGGCACCTTTTCCCTGCGAGGAATCCTCATTTGGATCGGGTTTGGATCGGGTGGCCGGCAGTGTTGGGCGGGGCCGACCAAAGTGGGGACAGCAGCCCTGTTTCCCGGGACAGAAAGCTTGTGAGGTTTGGCTTTCAGGTGCAGTGTGTGGCGCAGCCTGGGGTGTCCGTGGCCAGGCAGGGCTTTCTGTGCTGGCACCTTTTCCCTGCGAGGAATCCTCATTCGGATCGGGTTTTGGGGGGGCTGCTAAAATGGCGGGGCGGGGCTGACCAAAGGGGGGACAGCAGCCCTGTTTCCCGGGACAGAAAGCTTGGGAGGTTTGGCTTTCAGGTGCAGTGTGTGGCACAGCCTGGGCACTCTGTGGGCAGGCAGGGCTTTCTGTGCTGGCACCTTTTCCCTGCGAGGAATTCTCATTTGGATCGGGTTTGGATCGGGTGGCCCACAATGGCGGGGCGGGGCTGAGCAAAGGGGGGACAGCAGCCCTGTTTCCCGGGACAGAAAGCTTGTGAGGTTTGGCTTTCAGGTGCAGTGTGTGGCGCAGCCTGGGGTGTCCGTGGGCAGGCAGGGCTTTCTGTGCTGGCACCTTTTCCCTGCGAGGAATCCTCATTTGGATCGGGTTTGGATCGGGTGGCCGGCAATGGCGGGGCGGGGCTGACCAAGGGGGGGGACAGCAGCCCTGTTTCCCGGGACAGAAAGCTTGTGAGGTTTGGCTTTCAGGTGCAGTGTGTGGCGCAGCCTGGGCACACTGTGGGCAGGCAGGGCTTTCTGTGCTGGCACCTTTTCCCTGCGAGGAATCCTCATTTGGATCGGGTTTTGGGGGGGCTGATAAAAATGCGGGGCGGGGCTGACCAAAGTGGGGACAGCAGCCCTGTTTCCCGGGACAGAAAGCTTGTGAGGTTTGGCTTTCAGGTGCAGTGTGTGGCGCAGCTTGGGGTGTCCGTGGGCAGGCAGGGCTTTCTGTGCTGGCACCTTTTCCCTGCGAGGAATCCTCATTTGGATCGGGTTTTGGGGGGGCTGCTAAAATGGCGGGGCGGGGCCGACCAAAGTGGGGACAGCAGCCCTGTTTCCCGGGACAGAAAGCTTGTGAGGTTTGGCTTTCAGGTGCAGTGTGTGGCGCAGCCTGGGGTGTCCGTGAACAGGCAGGGCTTTCTGTGCTGGCACCTTTTCCCTGCGAGGAATCCTCATTTGGATCCGGTTTGGATCGGATGGCCGGCAATGGCGGGGCGGGGCTGACCAAGGGGGGGGACAGCAGCCCTGTTTCCCGGGACAGAAAGCTTGTGAGGTTTGGCTTTCAGGTGCAGTGTGTGGCACAGCCTGGGCACTCTGTGGGCAGGCAGGGCTTTCTGTGCTGGCACCTTTTCCCTGCGAGGAATCCCCCTTTGGATCGGGTTTGGATCGGGTGGCCGGCAGTGGTGGTCGGGGCTGACCAAGGTGGCGGACAGCAGCCCTGTTTGCCGGGACAGAAAGCCTGTGAGGTTTGGCTTTCAGGTGCAGTGTGTGGCACAGCCTGGGGACTCTGTGGGCAGGCAGGGCTTTCTGTGCTGGCACCTTTTCCCTGCGAGGAATCCTCATTTGGATCGAGTTTTGGGGGGGCTGCTCAAATGGCGGGGCGGGGCTGAGCAAAGGGGGGACAGCAGCCCTGTTTCCCGGGACAGAAAGCTTGTGAGGTTTGGCTTTCAGGTGCAGTGTGTGGCGCAGCCTGGGGTGTCCGTGGGCAGGCAGGGCTTTCTGTGCTGGCACCTTTTCCCTGCGAGGAATCCTCATTTGGATCGGGGTAGGATCGGGTGGCCGGCAATGCCGGGGCGGGGCTGACCAAAGGGTGGACAGCAGCCCTGTTTCCCGGGACAGAAAGCTTGTGAGGTTTGGCTTTCAGGTGCAGTGTGTGGCGCAGCCTGGGCACTCTCTGGGCAGGCAGAGCTTTCTGTCCTGGCACCTTTTCCCTGCGAGGAATTCTCATTTGGATCGGGTTTTGGGGGGGCTGCTAAAATGTCGGGGCGGGGCTGACCAAAGGGGGGACAGCAGCCCTGTTTCCCGGGACAGAAAGCTTGTGAGGTTTGGCTTTCAGGTGCAGTGTGTGGCACAGCCTGGGCACTCTGTGGGCAGGCAGGGCTTTCTGTGCTGGCACCTTTTCCCTGCGAGGAATCCTCATTTGGATCGGGTTTTGGCGGGGCTGCTAAAATGGCGGGGCGGGGCTGACCAAAGGGGGGACAGCAGCCCTGTTTCCCGGGACAGAAAGCTTGTGAGGTTTGGCTTTCAGGTGCAGTGTGTGGCGCAGCCTGGGGTGTCCGTGGGCAGGCAGGGCTTTCTGTGCTGGCACCTTTTCCCTGCGAGGAATCCTCATTTGGATCGGGTTTGGATCGGATGGCCGGCAGTGGTGGGCGGCGGTGACCAAAGGGGGGACAGCAGCCCTGTTTCCCGGGACAGAAAGCTTGTGAGGTTTGGCTTTCAGGTGCAGTGTGTGGCACAGCCTGGGCACTCTGTGGGCAGGCAGGGCTTTCTGTGCTGGCACCTTTTCCCTGCGAGGAATCCTCATTTGGATCCGGTTTGGATCGGGTGGCCGGCAATGGTGGGGCGGGGCTGACCAAAGGGGGGACAGCAGCCCTGCTTCCCGGGACAGAAAGCTTGTGAGGTTTGGCTTTCAGGTGCAGTGTGTGGCACAGCCTGGGCACTCTGTGGGCAGGCAGGGCTTTCTGTGCTGGCACCTTTTCCCTGCGAGGAATCCTCATTTGGATCGGGTTTGGATCGGGTGGCCGGCAATGGCGGGGCGGGGCTGACCTAGGGGGGGGGACAGCAGCCCTGTTTCCCGGGACAGAAAGCTTGTGAGGTTTGGCTTTCAGGTGCAGTGTGTGGCGCAGCCTGGGCACACTGTGGGCAGGCAGGGCTTTCTGTGCTGGCACCTTTTCCCTGGGAGGAATCCTCATTTGGATCGGGTTTTGGGGGGGCTGCTAAAATGGCGGGGCGGGGCTGACCAAAGTGGGGACAGCAGCCCTGTTTCCCGGGACAGAAAGCTTGTGAGGTTTGGCTTTCAGGTGCAGTGTGTGGCGCAGCCTGGGGTGTCCGTGAACAGGCAGGGCTTTCTGTGCTGGCACCTTTTCCCTGCGAGGAATCCTCATTTGGATCGGGTTTGGATCGGATGGCCGGCAGTGGGGGGCGGCGGTGACCAAAGGGGGGACAGCAGCCCTGTTTCCCGGGACAGAAAGCTTGTGAGGTTTGGCTTTCAGGTGCAGTGTGTGGCGCAGCCTGGGCACTCTGTGGGCAGGCAGGGCTTTCTGTGCTGGCACCTTTTCCCTGCGAGGAATCCTCATTTGGATCGAGTTTTGGGGGGGCTGCTAAAATGGCGGGGCGGGGGTGACCGAAGGGGGGACAGCAGCCCTGTTTCCCGGGACAGAAAGCTTGTGAGGTTTGGCTTTCAGGTGCAGTGTGTGGCGCAGCCTGGGTCCTCTGTGGGCAGGCAGGGCTTTCTGTGCTGGCACCTTTTCCCTGCGAGGAATCCTCATTTGGATCGGGTTTGGATCGGGTGGCCGGCAGTGTTGGGCGGGGCCGACCAAAGGGGGGACAGCAGCCCTGTTTCCCGGGACAGAAAGCTTGTGAGGTTTGGCTTTCAGGTGCAGTGTGTGGCACAGCCTGGGCACTCTGTGGGCAGGCAGGGCTTTCTGTGCTGGCACCTTTTCCCTGCGAGGAATCCTCATTTGGATCCGGTTTGGATCGGGTGGCCGGCAATGGTGGGGCGGGGCTGACCAAAGGGGGGACAGCAGCCCTGTTTCCCGGGACAGAAAGCTTGTGAGGTTTGGCTTTCAGGTGCAGTGTGTGGCACAGCCTGGGCACTCTGTGGGCAGGCAGGGCTTTCTGTGCTGGCACCTTTTCCCTGCGAGGAATTCTCATTTGGATCGGGTTTTGGGGGGGCTGCTAAAATGGCGGGGCGGGGCTGACCAAAGGGGGGACAGCAGCCCTGTTTCCCGGGACAGAAAGCTTGTGAGGTTTGGCTTTCAGGTGCAGTGTGTGGCACAGCCTGGGCACTCTGTGGGCAGGCAGGGCTTTCTGTGCTGGCACCTTTTCCCTGCGAGGAATTCTCATTTGGATCGGGTTTGGATCGGGTGGCCGGCAATGGCAGGGCGGGGGTGACCAAGGTGGGGACAGCAGCCCTGTTTCCCGGGACAGAAAGCTTGTGAGGTTTGGCTTTCAGGTGCAGTGTGTGGCGCAGCCTGGGGTGTCCGTGGGCAGGCAGGGCTTTCTGTGCTGGCACCTTTTCCCTGCGAGGAATCCTCATTTGGATCGGGTTTGGATCGGGTGGCCGGCAATGGCGGGGCGGGGCTGAACAAAGGGGGGGGACAGCAGCCCTGTTTCCCGGGACAGAAAGCTTGTGAGGTTTGGCTTTCAGGTGCAGTGTGTGGCGCAGCCTGGGCACACTGTGGGCAGGCAGGGCTTTCTGTGCTGGCACCTTTTCCCTGCGAGGAATCCTCATTTGGATCGAGTTTTGGGGGGGCTGCTAAAATGGCGGGGCGGGGGTGACCGAAGGGGGGACAGCAGCCCTGTTTCCTGGGACAGAAAGCTTGTGAGGTTTGGCTTTCAGGTGCAGTGTGTGGCGCAGCCTGGGGTGTCTGTAAGCAGGCAGGGCTTTCTGTGCTGGCACCTTTTCCCTGCGAGGAATCCTCATTTGGATCGGGTGGCCGGCAATGGCGGGGCGGGGCTGACCAAAGGGGGGACAGCAGCCCTGTTTCCCGGGACAGAAAGCTTGTGAGGTTTGGCTTTCAGGTGCAGTGTGTGGCACAGCCTGGGCACTCTGTGGGCAGGCAGGGCTTTCTGTGCTGGCACCTTTTCCCTGCGAGGAATCCTCATTTGGATCGGGTTTGGATCGGGTGGCCGGCAATGGCGGGGCGGGGCTGACCAAAGGGGGGACAGCAGCCCTGTTTCCCGGGACAGAAAGCTTGTGAGGTTTGGCTTTCAGGTGCAGTGTGTGGCACAGCCTGGGCACTCTGTGGGCAGGCAGGGCTTTCTGTGCTGGCACCTTTTCCCTGGGAGGAATCCTCCTTTGCATCGGGTTTGGATCGGGTGGCCGGCAATGGCGGGGCGGGGCTGACCAAGGGGGGGGACAGCAGCCCTGTTTCCCGGGACAGAAAGCTTGTGAGGTTTGGCTTTCAGGTGCAGTGTGTGGCGCAGCCTGGGCACACTGTGGGCAGGCAGGGCTTTCTGTGCTGGCACCTTTTCCCTGCGAGGAATTCTCATTTGGATCGGGTTTTGGGGGGGCTGCTAAAATGTCGGGGCGGGGCTGACCAAAGGGGGGACAGCAGCCCTGTTTCCCGGGACAGAAAGCTTGTGAGGTTTGGCTTTCAGGTGCAGTGTGTGGCACAGCCTGGGTACTCTGTGGGCAGGCAGGGCTTTCTGTGCTGGCACCTTTTCCCTGCGAGGAATCCTCATTTGGATCGGGTTTGGATCGGGTGGCCGGCAGTGTTGGGCGGGGCCGACCAAAGGGGGGACAGCAGCCCTGTTTCCCGGGACAGAAAGCTTGTGAGTTTTGGCTTTCAGGTGCAGTGTGTGGCACAGCCTGGGCACTCTGTGGGCAGGCAGGGCTTTCTGTGCTGGCACCTTTTCCCTGCGAGGAATCCTCATTTGGATTGAGTTTTGGGGGGGCTGCTAAAATGGCGGGGCGGGGCTGACCAAAGGGTGGACAGCAGCCCTGTTTCCCGGGACAGAAAGCTTGTGAGGTTTGGCTTTCAGGTGCAGTGTGTGGCGCAGCCTGGGGTGTCCGTGAACAGGCAGGGCTTTCTGTGCTGGCACCTTTTCCCTGCGAGGAATCCTCATTTGGATCGGTTTTGGATCGGATGGCCGGCAGTGGTGGGCGGCGGTGACCAAAGGGGGGACAGCAGCCCTGTTTCCCGGGACAGAAAGCTTGTGAGGTTTGGCTTTCAGGTGCAGTGTGTGGCACAGCCTGGGCACTCTGTGGGCAGGCAGGGCTTTCTGTGCTGGCACCTTTCCCCTGCGAGGAATCCTCATTTGGATCGGGTTTGGATCGGGTGGCCGGCAATGGTGGGGCGGGGCTGACCAAAGGGGGGACAGCAGCCCTGTTTCCCGGGACAGAAAGCTTGTGAGGTTTGGCTTTCAGGTGCAGTGTGTGGCACAGCCTGGGCACTCTGTGGGCAGGCAGGGCTTTCTGTGCTGGCACCTTTTCCCTGCGAGGAATCCTCATTTGGATCGGGTTTTGGGGGGGCTGCTAAAATGGCGGGGCGGGGCTGACCAAAGGGGGGACAGGAGCCTTGTTTCCCGGGACAGAAAGCTTGTGAGTTTTGTCTTTCAGGTGCAGTGTGTGGCGCAGCCTGGGGTGTCCGTGAACAGGCAGGGCTTTCTGTGCTGGCACCTTTTCCCTGCGAGGAATCCTCATTTGGATCGGGTTTTAGGGGGGCTGCTAAAATGGCGGGGCGGGGCTGAGCAAAAGGGGGACAGCAGCCCTGTTTCCCGGGACAGAAAGCTTGTGAGGTTTGGCTTTCAGGTGCAGTGTGTGGCACAGCCTGGGCACTCTGTGGGCAGGCAGGGCTTTCTGTGCTGGCACCTTTTCCCTGCGAGGAATTCTCATTTGGATCGGGTTTGGATCGGGTGGCCGGCAATGGCGGGGCGGGGGTGACCAAGGTGGGGGACAGCAGCGCTGTTTCCCGGGACAGAAAGCTTGTGAGGTTTGGCTTTCAGGTGCAGTGTGTGGCGCAGCCTGGGGTGTCCGTGGGCAGGCAGGGCTTTCTGTGCTGGCACCTTTTCCCTGCGAGGAATCCTCATTTGGATCGGGTTTGGATCGGGTGGCCGGCAATGGCGGGGCGGGGCTGACCAAGGGGGGGGACAGCAGCCCTGTTTCCCGGGACAGAAAGCTTGTGAGGTTTGGCTTTCAGGTGCAGTGTGTGGCGCAGCCTGGGGTGTCCGTGGGCAGGCAGGGCTTTCTGTGCTGGCACCTTTTCCCTGCGAGGAATCCTCATTTGGATCGGGTTTGGATCGGGTGGCCGTCAATGGCGGGGCGGGGGTGACCAAAGGGGGGACAGCAGCCCTGTTTCCCGGGACAGAAAGCTTGTGAGGTTTGGCTTTCAGGTGCAGTGTGTGGCACAGCCTGGGCACTCTGTGGGCAGGCAGGGCTTTCTGTGCTGGCACCTTTTCCCTGCGAGGAATCCTCATTTGGATCGGGTTTTGGGGGGGCTGCTCAAATGGCGGGCCGGGGCTGACCAAAGTGGGGACAGCAGCCCTGTTTCCCGGGACAGAAAGCTTGTGAGGTTTGGCTTTCAGGTGCAGTGTGTGGCTCAGCCTGGGCACTCTGTGGGCAGGCAGGGCTTTCTGTGCTGGCACCTTTTCCCTGCGAGGAATCCTCATTTGGATCGGGTTTGGTTCGGATAGCTGGCAGTGGTGGGCGGGGCTGACCAAGGGGTGGGCAGCAGCCCTGTTTCCCGGGACAGAAAGCTTGTGAGGTTTGGCTTTCAGGTGCAGTGTGTGGCGCAGCCTGGGGTGTCCGTGGGCAGGCAGGGCTTTCTGTGCTGGCACCTTTTCCCTGCAAGGAATCCTCATTTGGATCCGGTTTGGATCGGGTGGCCGGCAATGGCGGGGCGGGGCTGACCAAAGGGGGGACAGCAGCCCTGTTTCCCGGGACAGAAAGCTTGTAAGGTTTGGCTTTCAGGTGCATTGTGTCGCAGCCTGGGCACACTGTGGGCAGACAGGGCTTTCTGTGGTGGCACCTTTTCCCTGCGAGGAATCCTCATTTGGATCGGGTTTGGATCGGGTGACCGGCGATGGCGGGGCGGGGCTGACCAAAGGGGGGACATCAGCCCTGTTTCCCGGGACAGAAAGCTTGTGAGGTTTGGCTTTCAGGTGCAGTGTGTGGCTCAGCCTGGGCACTCTGTGGGCAGGCAGGGCTTTCTGTGCTGGCACCTTTTCCCTGCGAGGAATCCTCATTTGGATCGGGTTTGGATCGGGTGGCCGGCAGTGGTGGGCGGGGCTGACAAAAGGGGGGACAGCAGCCCTGTTTCCCGGGACAGAAAGCTTGTGAGGTTTGGCTTTCAGGTGCAGTGTGTGGCGCAGCCTGGGGTGTCCGTGGGCAGGCAGGGCTTTCTGTGCTGGCACCTTTTCCCTGCGAGGAATCCTCATTTGGATCGGGTTTTGGGGGGGCTGCTAAAATGGCGGGGCGGGGCTGACCAAAGGGGGGACAGCAGCCCTGTTTCCCGGGACAGAAAGCTTGTGAGGTTTGGCTTTCAGGTGCAGTGTGTGGCACAGCCTGGGCACTCTGTGGGCAGGCAGGGCTTTCTGTGCTGGCACCTTTTCCCTGCGAGGAATCTTCATTTGGATCGGGTTTTGGGGGGGCTGCTAAAATGGCGGGGCTGGGCTGACCGAAGGGGGGACAGCAGCCCTGTTTCCCGGGACAGAAAGCTTGTGAGGTTTGGCTTTCAGGTGCAGTGTGTGGCGCAGCCTGGGGTGTCCGTGGGCAGGCAGGGCTTTCTGTGCTGGCACCTTTTCCCTGCGAGGAATCCTCATTTGGATCGGGTTAGGGTCGGGTGGCCGGCAATGGCGGGGCGGGGCTGACCAAGGGGGGGGACAGCAGCCCTGTTTCCCGGGACAGAAAGCTTGTGAGGTTTGGCTTTCAGGTGCAGTGTGTGGCGCAGCCTGGGGTGTCCGTGGGCAGGCAGGGCTTTCTGTGCTGGCACCTTTTCCCTGCGAGGAATTCTCATTTGGATCGGGTTTTGGGGGGGCTGCTAAAATGGCGGGGCAGGGCTGACCAAAGGGGGGACAGCAGCCCTGTTTCCCGGGACAGAAAGCTTGTGAGGTTTGGCTTTCAGGTGCAGTGTGTGGCACAGCCTGGGCACTCTGTGGGCAGGCAGGGCTTTCTGTGCTGGCACGTTTTCCCTGCGAGGAATCCTCATTTGGATCGGGTTTGGATCGGGTGGCCGGCAATGGCAGGGCGGGGCTGACCAAAGGGGGGACAGCAGCCCTGTTTCCCGGGACAGAAAGCTTGTGAGGTTTGGCTTTCAGGTGCAGTGTGTGGCACAGCCTGGGCACTCTGTGGGCAGGCAGGGCTTTCTGTGCTGGCACCTTTTCCCTGCGAGGAATCCTCATTTGGATCGGGTTTGGATCGGGTGGCCGTCAATGCCGGGGCGGGGCTGACCAAAGGGGGGACAGCAGCCCTGTTTCCCGGGACAGAAAGCTTGTGAGGTTTGGCTTTCAGGTGCAGTGTGTGGCACAGCCTGGGCACTCTGTGGGCAGGCAGGGCTTTCTGTGCTGGCACCTTTTCCCTGCGAGGAATCCTCATTTGGATCGGGTTTTGGGGGGGCTGCTAAAATGGCGGGGCGGGGCTGACCAAAGGGGGGACAGCAGCCCTGTTTCCCGGGACAGAAAGCTTGTGAGGTTTGGCTTTCAGGTGCAGTGTGTGGCGCAGCCTGGGGTGTCCGTGGGCAGGCAGGGCTTTCTGTGCTGGCACCTTTTCCCTGCGAGGAATCCTCATTTGGATCGGGTTTGGATCGGGTGGCCGGCAGTGGTGGGCGGGGCTGACCAAAGGGGGGACAGCAGCCCTGTTTCCCGGGACAGAAAGCTTGTGAGGTTGGGCTTTCAGGTGCAGTGTGTGGCGCAGCCTGGGGTGTCCGTGGGCAGGCAGGGCTTTCTGTGCTGGCACCTTTTCCCTGCGAGGAATCCTCTTTTGGATCGGGTTTGGATCGGGTGGCCGGCAGTGGTGGGCGGGGCTGACCAAGGTGGGGGACAGCAGCCCTGTTTCCCGGGACAGAAAGCCTGTGAGGTTTGGCTTTCAGGTGCAGTGTGTGGCACAGCCTGGGGACTCTGTGGGCAGGCAGGGCTTTCTGTGCTGGCACCTTTTCCCTGCGAGGAATCCTCATTTGGATCGGGTTTTGGGAGGGCTGCTCAAATGGCGGGGCGGGGCTGACCAAAGGGGGGACAGCAGCCCTGTTTCCCGGGACAGAAAGCTTGTGAGGTTTGGCTTTCAGGTGCAGTGTGTGGCGCAGCCTGGGGTGTCCGTGGGCAGGCAGGGCTTTCTGTGCTGGCACCTTTTCCCTGCGAGGAATTCTCATTTGGATCGGGTTTGGATCGGGTGGCCCACAATGGCGGGACGGGGCTGACCAAAGGGGGGACAGCAGCCCTGTTTCCCGGGACAGAAAGCTTGTGAGGTTTGGCTTTCAGGTGCAGTGTGTGGCACAGCCTGGGCACTCTGTGGGCAGGCAGGGCTTTCTGTGCTGGCACCTTTTCCCTGCGAGGAATCCTCATTTGGATCCGGTTTGGATCGGGTGGCCGGCAATGGCAGGGCGGGGCTGCCCAAAGGGGGGACAGCAGCCCTGTTTCCCGGGACAGAAAGCTTGTGAGGTTTGGCTTTCAGGTACAGTGTGTGGCGCAGCCTGGGGTGTCCGTGGGCAGGCAGGGCTTTCTGTGCTGGCACCTTTTCCCTGCGAGGAATCCTCATTTGGATCGGGGTAGGATCGGGTGGCCGGCAATGGCGGGGCGGGGCTGACCAAGGGGGGGGACAGCAGCCCTGTTTCCCGGGACAGAAAGCTTGTGAGGTTTGGCTTTCAGGTGCAGTGTGTGGCGCAGCCTGGGGTGTCCGTGGGCAGGCAGGGCTTTCTGTGCTGGCACCTTTTCCCTGCGAGGAATCCTCATTTGGATCGGGTTTGGATCGGGTGGCCGGCAGTGGTGGGGCGGGGCTGACCAAAGGGGGGACAGCAGCCCTGTTTCCCGGGACAGAAAGCTTGTGAGGTTTGGCTTTCAGGTGCAGTGTGTGGCGCAGCCTGGGGTGTCCGTGGGCAGGCAGGGCTTTCTGTGCTGGCACCTTTTCCCTGCGAGGAATCCTCATTTGGATCGGGTTTGGATCGGGTGGCCGGCAGTGGTGGGCGGGGCTGACCAAAGGGGGGACAGCAGCCCTGTTTCCCGGGACAGAAAGCTTGTGAGGTTTGGCTTTCAGGTGCAGTGTGTGGCGCAGCCTGGGGTGTCCGTGGGCAGGCAGGGCTTTCTGTGCTGGCACCTTTTCCCTGCGAGGAATCCTCTTTTGGATCGGGTTTGGATCGGGTGGCCGGCAGTGGTGGGCGGGGCTGACCAAGGTGGGGGACAGCAGCCCTGTTTCCCGGGACAGAAAGCCTGTGAGGTTTGGCTTTCAGGTGCAGTGTGTGGCACAGCCTGGGGACTCTGTTGGCAGGCAGGACTTTCTGTGCTGGCACCTTTTCCCTGCGAGGAATCCTCATTTGGATCGGGTTTGGATCGGGTGGCCGGCAATGGCGGGCCGGGGCTGACCAAGGGGGGGGACAGCAGCCCTGTTTCCCGGGACAGAAAGCTTGTGAGGTTTGGCTTTCAGGTGCAGTGTGTGGCACAGCCTGGGCACTCTGTGGGCAGGCAGGGCTTTCGGTGCTGGCACCTTTTCCCTGCGAGGAATCCTCATTTGGATCGGGTTTGGATCGGGTGGCCGGCAGTGGTGGGCGGGGCTGACCAAAGGGGGGACAGCAGCCCTGTTTCCCGGGACAGAAAGCTTGTGAGGTTTGGCTTTCAGGTGCAGTGTGTGGCACAGCCTGTGCACTCTGTGGGCAGGCAGGGCTTTCTGTGCTGGCACATTTTCCCTGCGAGGAATCCTCCTTTGGATCGGGTTTGGATCGGGTGGCCGGCAGTGGTGGGCGGGGCTGACCAAGGTGGGGGACAGCAGCCCTGTTTCCCGGGACAGAAAGCCTGTGAGGTTTGGCTTTCAGGTGCAGTGTGTGGCGCAGACTTGGCACTCCGTGGGCAGGCAGGGCTTTCTGTGCTGGCACCTTTTCCCTGCGAGGAATCCTCATTTGGATCGGGTTTGGATCGGGTGGCCGGCAGTGGTGGGCGGGGCTGACCAAAGGGGGGACAGCAGCCCTGTTTCCCGGGACAGAAAGCTTGTGAGGTTTGGCTTTCAGGTGCAGTGTGTGGCGCAGCCTGGGGTGTCCGTGGGCAGGCAGGGCTTTCTGTGCTGGCACCTTTTCCCTGCGAGGAATCCTCATTTGGATCGGGTTTTGGGGGGGCTGCTAAAATGGCGGGGCGGGGCTGACCGAAGGGGGGACAGCAGCCCTGTTTCCCGGGACAGAAAGCTTGTGAGGTTTGGCTTTCAGGTACAGTGTGTGGCACAGCCTGGGCACTCTGTGGGCAGGCAGGGCTTTCTGTGCTGGCACCTTTTCCCTGCGAGGAATCTTCATTTGGATCGGGTTTTGGGGGGGCTGCTAAAATGGCGGGGCGGGGCTGACCGAAGGGGGGACAGCAGCCCTGTTTCCCGGGACAGAAAGCTTGTGAGGTTTGGCTTTCAGGTGCAGTGTGTGGCGCAGCCTGGGGTGTCCGTGAGCAGGCAGGGCTTTCTGTGGTGGCACCTTTTCCCTGCGAGGAATCCTCATTTGGATCGGGTTTGGATCGGGTGGCCGGCGATGGCGGGGCGGGGGTGACCAAGGGGGGGGACAGCAGCCCTGTTTTTCGGGACAGAAAGCTTGTGAGGTTTGGCTTTCAGGTGCAGTGTGTGGCGCAGCCTGGGGTGTCCGTGGGCAGGCAGGGCTTTCTGTGCTGGCACCTTTTCCCTGCGAGGAATCCTCATTTGGATCGGGTTTTGGGGGTCTGCTAAAATGGCGGGGCGGGGCTGACCAAAGGGGGGACAGCAGCCCTGTTTGCCGGGACAGAAAGCTTGTGAGGTTTGGCTTTCAGGTGCAGTGTGTGGCACAGCCTGGGCACTCTGTGGGCAGGCAGGGCTTTCTGTGCTGGCACCTTTTCCCTGCGAGGAATCCTCATTTGGATCGGGTTTGGATCGGGTGGCCGGCAATGGCAGGGCGGGGCTGACCAAAGGGAGGACAGCAGCCCTGTTTGCCGGGACAGAAAGCTTGTGAGGTTTGGCTTTCAGGTGCAGTGTGTGGCGCAGCCTGGGTTGTCCGTGAGCAGGCAGGGCTTTCTGTGGTGGCACCTTTTCCCTGCGAGGAATCCTCATTTGGATCGGGTTTTGGGGGGGCTGCTAAAATGGCGGGGCGGGGCTGACCAAGGCGGGGGACAGCAGCTCTGTTTCCCGGGACAGAAAGCTTGTGAGGTTTGGTTTTCAGGTGCAGTGTGTGGCGCAGCCTGGGGTGTCCGTGGGCAGGCAGGGCTTTCTGTGCTGGCACCTTTTCCCTGCGAGGAATCCTCATTTGGATCGGGTTTGGATCGGATGGCCGGCAGTGGTGGGCGGGGGTGACCAAAGGGGGGACAGCAGCCCTGTTTCCCGGGAAAGAAAGCTTATGAGGTTTGGCTTTCAGGTGCAGTGTGTGGCGCAGCCTGGGGTGTCCGTGGGCAGGCAGGGCTTTCTGTGCTGGCACCTTTTCCCTGCGAGGAATCCTCATTTGGATCGGGTTTTGGGGGGGCTGCAAAAATGGCGGGGCGGGGGTGACCAAAGGGGGGACAGCAGCCCTGTTTCCCGGGACAGAAAGCTTATGAGGTTTGGCTTTCAGGTGCAGTGTGTGGCACAGCCTGGGCACTCTGTGGGCAGGCAGGGCTTTCTGTGCTGGCACCTTTTCCCTGCGAGGAATTCTCATTTGGATCGGGTTTGGATCGGGTGGCCCACAATGGCGGGGCGGGGGTGACCAAAGGGGGGACAGCAGCCCTGTTTCCCGGGACAGAAAGCTTGTGAGGTTTGGCTTTCAGGTGCAGTGTGTGGCACAGCCTGGGCACTCTGTGGGCAGGCAGGGCTTTCTGTGCAGGCACCTTTTCCCTGCGAGGAATCCTCATTTGGATCCGGTTTGGATCGGGTGGCCGGCAGTGGCAGGGCGGGGCTGACCAAAGGGGGGACAGCAGCCCTGTTTCCCGGGACAGAAAGCTTGTGAGGTTTGGCTTTCAGGTGCAGTGTGTGGCGCAGCCTGGGGTGTCCGTGGGCAGGCAGGGCTTTCTGTGCTGGCACCTTTTCCCTGCGAGGAATCCTCATTTGGATCGGGTTTGGATCGGGTGGCCGGCAATGGCGGGGCGGGGCTGACCAAGGGGCGGACAGCAGCCCTGTTTCCCGGGACAGAAAGCTTGTGAGGTTTGGCTTTCAGGTGCAGTGTGTGGCGCAGCCTGGGCACACTGTGGGCAGGCAGGGCTTTCTGTGCTGGCACCTTTTCCCTGCGAGGAATCCTCATTTGGATCGGGTTTTGGGGGGGCTGCTAAAATGGCGGGGCGGGGCTGACCAAAGGGGGGACAGCAACCCTGTTTCCCGGGACAGAAAGCTTGTGAGGTTTGGCTTTCAGGTGCAGTGTGTGGCACAGCCTGGGCACTCTGTGGGCAGGCAGGGCTTTCTGTGCTGGCACCTTTTCCCTGCGAGGAATCCTCATTTGGATCCGGTTTGGATCGGGTGGCCGGCAATGGTGGAGCGGGGCTGACCAAAGGGGGGACAGCAGCCCTGTTTCCCGGGACAGAAAGCTTGTGAGGTTTGGCTTTCAGGTGCAGTGTGTGGCACAGCCTGGGCACTCTGTGGGCAGGCAGGGCTTTCTGTGCTGGCACCTTTTCCCTGCGAGGAATCCTCATTTGGATCGGGTTTGGATCGTATGGCCGGCAGTGGAGGGCGGGGCTGACCAAGGGGGGGGGGCAGCAGCCCTGTTTCCCGGGACAGAAAGCTTGTGAGGTTTGGCTTTCAGGTGCAGTGTGTGGCGCAGCCTGGGGTGTCCGTGGGCAGGCAGGGCTTTCTGTGCTGGCACATTTTTCCTGCGAGGAATCCTCATTTGGATCGGGTTTTGGGGGGCTGCTAAAATGGCGGGGCGGGGCTGACCAAAGGGGGGACAGCAGCCCTGTTTCCCGGGACAGAAAGCTTGTGAGGTTTGGCTTTCAGGTGCAGTGTGTGGCGCAGCCTGGGGTGTCCGTGGGCAGGCAGGGCTTTCTGTGCTGGCGCCTTTTCCCTGCGAGGAATCCTCATTTGGATCGGGTTTGGATCGGGTGGCCGGCAATGGCGGGGCGGGGCTGACCAAGGGGGGGGACAGCAGCCCTGTTTCCCGGGACAGAAAGCTTGTGAGGTTTGGCTTTCAGGTGCAGTGTGTGGCGCAGCCTGGGCACACTGTGGGCAGGCAGGGCTTTCTGTGCTGGCACCTTTTCCCTGCGAGGAATCCTCATTTGGATCGGGTTTTGGGGGGGCTGCTAAAATGGCGGGGCGGGGCTGACCAAAGGGGGGACAGCAACCCTGTTTCCCGGGACAGAAAGCTTATGAGGTTTGGCTTTCAGGTGCATTGTGTGGCACAGCCTGGGCACTCTGTGGGCAGGCAGGGCTTTCTGTGCTGGCACCTTTTCCCTGGGAGGAATCCTCATTTGGATCGGGTTTTGGGGGGCTGCTAAAATGGCGGGGCGGGGCTGACCAAAGGGGGGACAGCAGCCCTGTTTCCCGGGACAGAAAGCTTGTGAGGTTTGGCTTTCAGGTGCAGTGTGTGGCGCAGCCTGGGGTGTCCGTGAACAGGCAGGGCTTTCTGTGCTGGCACCTTTTTCCTGCGAGGAATCCTCATTTGGATCAGGTTTGGATCGGATGGCCGGCAGTGGTGGGCGGGGGTGACCAAAGGGGGGACAGCAGCCCTGTTTCCCGGGACAGAAAGCCTTGTG